>NW_026889813.1:4522500-4795000 GCF_033153115.1 Saccostrea echinata | reverse complement strand
CATATTAATCATGCTTTTGTTGTTCTTAAAAAGAAGAATTTTGGAGATTTTTTTCCTTTTAAATCTCTATAAAACTTTGATCCCTTATTGTGGCCTGACCCTATCCTCATCGGTCATGATTTGAAAACTAGAAATATGTCCATAGGACTTAAATGCCCCGCCGAATGTATATTACTAAAATGCAACATGAAAATTTGTAAGAGTGTATGAAGTTTGATGAGAATATCTTGAACAGTTTCTTTAAAATTGAAACTAAAATCTAAAAAAAAATGGATATAGATGATAAATTCTCACAAAATTATGTATAAGTGCAATGCTTACATAAAAATATCTTAGATTGTTTCTTTAAAACTAAGCAAAATACAAATTAAAGAGAAGGGAGGTCAAGGTCACAGGAAAGTGCAAGGTGAAAAGTTTTTGATGCAGTTGAATAGCTCTCACTAATACATATCAGCATATTAGGTTTGATAAAAATATCTTGAATGATTTATTTAAAACTGAGCTTAACACTTATTTGAGAAAAGAGAGGTCAAGGTCAAAGGAAAGGTTGAGGTCAAAATGCTGATGCAGTTGAAAAGCTTATATCAGTATGTATTTACTATTAGCATAGAAGTTCAATAAAAATATCAGAAATGGTTTATTTAAAACATAGATAAACACTAATTTAAAAAAGTGAGGTCAAGGTCAAAGGAAAAGTCAAGGTCAAAAAAGTTGATGCAATTGATATCTCTCAGCAGTATATATCAGCATATGAAGTTCGATAAATATATCTTGAATTGTTTATTCAAGACTGATCTAGACACTAATTTAAGAAAAGTAAGGTCAAGGTCAAAGGAAAAGTCAAGGTCAAAAATTTTGATGCAGTTGAAAAGCTTACATCAGTATGTATCAGCATATGACGTTTTATTGAAGTCGGACATGACAAACACTATATGCCTCGGCCATATTCATGGCAGGGCATAAAAAACTTGAATCTACACTATATGAGGATGTTTCCATATCAAAATGACTAACAAGCAATTTCAAAGAATTGTGGTCCCCTGCTTTCCGTGTCCTAGTGGATGGGATGCCATTATTTATGACATATTGTTTCAAATATGCAGGCCTTATCATATGTCATTCAAAAGTAATCACCAAAGTTAAAATTTTTGAAAATTAGGTAAAACATCAAGGTCAAGGGTTAAAAAAATCATAGCATGCTTGAAAACATCTTGTTACAGGTAATGTACATGTCAAATATAAAAGTCCTATCTCTTCTCAATCAAAAGTTATAAGGAAATATAACATTTTTGAAAAGTAGGTTAAACTTCAAGGTCAATGTCACAGAGTCAAAAGTCATGATATATTTAGAAAGATCTTGTCACAGGTAATATACATGTATAATATGAACGCCCTATCTTTTCTCGTTTCAAAATGATCATTTAAAATAATGTTAAATTTTTTGAAAAGTAGGTCAAACTTCAAGGTCAAGGTCATGGGTTCAAAAATCATGGTATGTTTAGAAAGTTCTTGTAGGTAATGTACATGTGAAATATGAAAGCCCTATCTCTTATTATTCAGAAGCTATGACCAAGGTTAAATTTATTGTGTCAGTGGTTCTTGAAATTGGCCCAGCGGTTCTAGTGAAGAAACAAAAATGTGAAAAGTTTACAGGCGGACAGATGGATGACAAACAAAATGTGATCAGAAAACCAGAAAAACTCAAGTGAGCTAAAAACTGATGATCACAAGTACTTGGAAAGAGTTACAGTATTTGAAAAGCAGTTTTTTTTTTTTTCATGCATTGTTTTCAGAAGCTGAAAAGGTATGACTTGTATCCATGTTGAAAAAACTTCACATTTCAGAAAACAGTATGATTAAAAATAGTTAATCAAGGTGCTTTGAGTAGCAAAATAAGCTAAACTGGTATAGCTAATTCAACCACAGAGCTTAGTGAATTTTAAAATGCACAACCTTTTCAACTCTTAATCATTCTTAAAATATTTATATCATCATTTCTGATTCAAGGGAGAACTAGAGATATGATCAGAAGTATATCCGTTGACTAATAAACATGTATATGTATATTGTGTTTTTTAAGTCATTAATGTTTGTTTGTTGTTAAATGTCCCTCTTGGGAATTTTTCACTCATACGGAGACACCACCACTTAAAAATAATGAAGTCGTACAAGTCGGATTTGAGGTTAACATTCATTTTAGGAGTTTTCAACAATTAAGACGTAAAGAGATAACTCCTTCCCCTTGCCCCTTCCCAGACCCCTGTTTGTTCATGTATGCAAACTAGTCTAATACTTTGGTTTGACATAAAAAAAAAATCTGAATATATACAGATAGTTTAATGGTCCATCTCTTTGAATGATTTTCATTCCTAATTCTAGGAGGATACATGGGTTGACCCAAATTCATGAATGAAATGTCAAGTAATCTTATCATTGATGCACTTTTATTTAATTTGATGTAGTCATATTATGAACATTTCCAGTTCATTAAGAGAGTGGGGATGACCTCCAGGGGTTCATAACCTTAAACCATTAGATATACATAACATAATAACACAAGAAACAAAATTATGTATAGTCAAATGGAAAAGTTTTCTACTATTTAGGAGTCACATGATCATTTGTCATTTCAGGGACAGGGAGCGGCTAGGGAGATTGGAACCCCCCCCCCCCTGGAATTTGCAGAGTTATTTAAATAGGACTATATACTGATTTACAGAAGCAAATAAAAAATGACTTTGGATGCCCTCCCCCTTTAAAAACATGGACCCCACCATCATTGTTTTTATTTTGTTTGTTTGTTCGTTTGTTTGTTTGTTTTTTTTTTTTTTTTGCTCCTCAGGAAATTCTGGGAAAAAATTCCAGGATCTGTGCCTATAACTGAATGTAATGTCGACAACGGGAGATAACTCTTCAGAATGTGAAATTCGTCTATTGTGGCATCTGATGATCCACTCTCTACCATTGGCCAGAGACATATGTCTCTGCATTGGCTCATACATTCAGTGTCTGAGAGAGAAACGAACGACAACTCTGCATAGAAGATTGCCGATGATCTTTGATCCTTTTTAAACTTTAACCTAACTATTTGCATTTCGGTTTATTTTACCCCAATCTATAGTTAAACTTGTACTTACCGACTGTCATAGGTCCTGTCAACTTCATGAAATATAATCCAATTATAACACAAAATGAATTAATTTCCACTGATATACATGTAACACTGCACCATGTCACATGGCATGTGCAATCTAAAAATGATAATGGTAAAACTAGTACTAGCACTGGTAGGGTGACGCAAGCCCAATGTGATGTAGAAATTTTCAAGGTGTTCACATACATGTACAGTACAAGAACAAATTTTAAATTATCATAAAAAACGATGTTTTAACATAACTTTGCCATCTAGGCCTATTTCCAAAAACAGGCAAATTGTGTGTGTGTGTTGGGGGGGGGGGGGGGTGACAAAATTGATTGGGTATGGCTTTTCAAGGAGGTTTTTGCCTAATCAAATACTAAAAAAAGTTTGCACATTTTGATAAATTCATCAAAAACGCTTTGTACTAAAATAATATTATTTGTTGTTGAGAAAGTAGATTTAAAAAGTTCCAATTATGGGCCAAAAATTTATATCCCCCCCCCCTTTTATCAAAACCTAATTTACATCATTAATTAAATTCTGTTATTTCAGACTGGTAATGAATTAAGTATATGAAATGCGTATAAGAGGTTCATGGGTCACATGGTCACCTGAGCATTTTATGCTCGATTTGACGAATACATGTACTGTGTAAATTATAGAATTATTTGGACTTTTTCCTTGGTAAGCCCAATATGAAGGAGTGTGCATTTAGAGGCAAACACCTTAGTGCGGGTATTACTGTCTCATGACAGCATCTAGTTTAATTTTCACTCAATCTTATCTCCCCTTAAAAGAAGGTTTGGCTCTTCATAATTGAACAATTGTTATGTTTCACACAAGAAAGAATATTTTGCATGAGAAATAAAAGTCTTTGTGTTTCTAAATATTTCATCACACCTCTAGTGTGTTTCTTCTTATTTTAACTAAGATAATGATGATTTAATTATGACTTCAATTTTGTACAGGCCTTTGTATGATAATTATACCCTGAGGGGTATGTATACCTGTATTAAACAAGTCAGGTGATTGTTCACAGTGAGTACTTTTCAAGCATAATTGATCAAGATAATTTCTGCATACTGAAAATACTGATCTTGAGCAAATTAAAAAGTCATCAATTAAAAAAATTGTCTTATAATTCCACTTTAATTTTGACTCAAGTAGATGTTAGAGAGAGAGAGAGAGAGAGAGAGAGGGAGGGAGAGAGAGAGAAAGAGGGAGAGATTACTCCAGGTAATATATAGCCCCATGCAAAATATATATATATCTGTGATAGCAAATTCTCAGGACACAATTTCTGAAAAGCAATTTTCCTTCATGCATTGTTTTCAGAAAACTCAAAGCTGAAAAATTTAAATTTAAACCCATGCCAACATAGTGCAACTTTTATCTTTATTGATAAAAAATGTACATTAAAAAAAAGTATGATTAAATAGCTAAATCAAAGTGTTTTGAATAGCAAAACCAAGCTATACCACATCTTCGCTAGCCAAGGGTTTCTGATACGCTACTCTCCTCATAAACCCAAGGGCTTATGAGGAGAGTAGCGTATCAGAAACCCTTGGCTAGCGAAGATGGCTATACCAGTATAGCTTATTCAACTACAGAGCTTAATCAATTTTAGATTGTGCAAGACCTGTTTTAATTCTTAAAATATTTATATTACCATTCCTGATTCAAGGGAGAGCTAGGCAGATGACCAAAAAAGTCCCTGATCTATTGATTTAATAAAGACACATGTATGTTGTGAGAAGATCAGTAAATAATGATGACAAGTGGGAAACAGCCAGGTTAATATTCACAAATTTTAGGAGTTTTCAACATTTAAGACCATGCAGACATAACTCCTTCCCCTTTTCCCCCTTCCCAGCCCCAGGCTCATTTATTTATACGAATTATTTATAACTTGTTTTGGTATAAAATAAATTGTGAATAATACAAAAAATGTACATGTACTCAAAGTATAATGGCGGGTCTCTGAATGATTTTCATTTTCTAAGTCTAGGAGGTTGGACTGACCCTAGGGGGTCCTGAATAAAATGTCAAGCAGATTATCACTAACACACTTTTGACGCAGATCATTTCCAGTCTCAGGATGAGGATGACTTCAAGGGGTCATAACCTTTTTACCACTTAATGCATAATGACTCGAGGGACAATATTATATATGGTTAAGGGGAGAGTTTTCAACCATTTTCAAGATACAATGTACATGAACATTTGAAGTTTTAGGGGTTGGGAATGACCTCTGTGGGTCATGACCCCATATATCCTATTTAGTGTGTTATAATACAAAGATGACTTAGGGGCTTTTGCTTTAATGAAAGCTATTTTATTGTTTCCGGTTTCAAAAATTGAGTGGAATGACCCCAGGGACTTGCCTCATTGTATAATTTGTATAATTGTGACATTCCAATGATCTTTGACCCTTTTCCAACTATAGGCCCCTAACCATTTTCATTTCCGATTATTTTACCCCGTTCTAGTCGCCCGTGTGGCGCAGTGGTTAAAACGTCTGCTCTATAGTCGTAGAGTAAGGAGTTGATCCTTAGGTTGCGGGTTCGAATCCACTGCGGGACGTGGAGACCAGTTCTTTGGATGAGACTGTATAAACCGAGGTCCCGCGTTGCAGTAGTTGTTGGCACGAAAAAAGATCCCTCACTGCTCAATGGCCCTAAGTGTCGACCATATGTTAAAATTTGCAGCCCTCCACCGGCAAGTGGTGGCGTCTCCATATGAGTGTAAAATTCCCGAGAAGGACGAACCCCGTTCTATACTAATCGTTTAAAAAAAAAAAATTCATAATGTACTTACCGCCTGTTATAGGTACTGTTAACTTGATAGAATAATAAATCCATTTAAAACACACACTAAATATTAATAATCCCAGTGGTAATAATGATGTACATACACCATGTGCAAAACAATAATGATAACGGTAAAAGTAGCGCTCGCAGTGTGACGTAATTCCACGCACGAGTCTAGAAATTTTCCAAAAAGGTGTACATTTGTAAAATTTATATTATAATTACATACAATATTTTTTCATGAGTTTGTGTTATCTATTCTAAATATGACAGGAAAACGGGTGAATCGTGGGTGGGGGTTGATTTTTGACAAAGTTGATTGGGTCAAGATATGGAAAGGGGTTCTCCGAGTCCTACCCAAATACTGATAAAAATTTGCACAAGTTGTCATTTTGGCATCTAATTTTTTTTTCAATTTCAACAAAAAAAAAAGCTATGCACTTAAATAACAAGAGGCCCAAGGGCCTTAACGGTCACCTGAGTATAATACAACAATTTAGACGATCCATAGAGTATAAAATGAACTGAAAAGTGAAGCTTTGTTGCCCAAAAGCAAGAAAAATAGGGTGATCACGATCAACAAAATTAATAATAATCATTAACAGTTCATAAATTAGGTTCTAATCTGTTCCCCATTTATCACTATCACCATACAGTATAATTATTAACAAACTATCAGTGCTTCTGTACCACTTTAATTCCTTGTTGACATCTCTTACATTGGCCTCTCTTGGTCTTTGATGAACATTTAATAAGACAAGTTATTTTTGTCTCATTTTCATTTATCTATTACTTACATGTACAAGTCTACCTGATCATTAAAACTATGAAAGTTTTTTTTGTATTATACAATAAAAATTCTTGCATAATTCTCTTATTCTATTAACCTTTCAAGTACATTATTTACAGTGATTAATTATCAAAAGAAAATGGCAAAGGGGAATAACTCCTCTCAGTAGAATACAAATTAATAGATCCCTGGCCAGGACCAGAACACTTGACCAAATGGTCCAGATATTCAAAAATCTGGTAAAAATACTATTCCCTATTAAAACTTTTACTCTTTTTGCCTCTGATATGCCCAGGTGCAGAGAAGATTTTTAAAGAAATAATGCATTTTTATTACAGATTCACTATACATGTATTATCAATAGAGCCCCCCCCCCCCCCCCACAGCAAGGAACATTAGAGCCTCTCAACCTGGGACCAGAAGTTTGCTCATCATAAGTAATCACTTTGTTTATCTGCTTAACACTAAGAGCAGACAGGATTATTTAATAGAAATAATGCATTTTCACTATATCATCAAGAGCCCCACCCTTACACCAGCACATCAGACCCAGGGATCACGCAATTCACTACTCTGGAAGAAGCACTCTTTCTCATTATAACTATACACTTAGCTTCTTTGCTTTTTAACCAGGAGCAGAAAAGAATATTTTCACAGAAATTTTGCTTTTTCACTATATAATCAATAGAGCCCCCCCCCCCTTTTCACCAGAACCCTTGACCCTGGGGCCATGAAATTCAAAATTTTGGAAGAGGCATCCTTGCGTATCATAACAATGTACTTAATTTGTTTAAATAAAACCCAGGGGCAGAGAAGAAGATTTTCAAAGAAATAATTCACCTTCACTATAGGATCTATATAGCCCCACCCTAACACCAGAACCCCTGATCCTTGGGCCATGAATTTCACAACTTTGGAAGAGGCATCCTTGCTTATCATTACAATGTACTTAGTTTGTTTAAATAATACCCAGGAGCAGAGAAGAAGATTTTTAAAGTATAAATGCATTTTCACTATATAATAAATAGAGATCCGCCCTAACACCAGAATCCCTGATCCAGGGGCCATGAAATTCATAATTTTGGAAGAGGCATCCTTGCTTATCATAACTATGTATTTAATTTGTTTAAATAATACCCAGGAGAAGAGAAGAAGATTTTCAAAGAAATAATGCACTTTCACTATATGATCTATTTAGCCCCGCCCTAGCACCAGAACCCCTGACCCTGGGGCTATGAATTTCACAATTTTGCTAGAGTCACTCTTGCTTATCATAACTATTATTTAATTTCTTTAAATGATACCCAGGAGTAGAGAAGAAGATTTTCAAAGAAATAATGCACTTTCACTATATGATCTACATAGCCCCACCCTAGCACCAGAACCCCTGACCCTGGGGCTATGAATTTCACAATTTTGGTAGAGTCACTCTTGCTTATCATAACTATGTATTCAATTTTTTTCAATAACACCCAAGAGTAGACAAGAAGATTTTCAAAGAAATAAAGCACTTTCACTATATGATCTATATAGCCCCGCCCTAGCACCAGAACCCCTGACCCTGAGGCCATGAATTTCACAATTTAGGTAGAGGGCTCAATGCTTTTTACAATCATGCCAACAGTTTGACTGCTTGATGTCCAGGAGTAAAGAAGATTTTTAAAGATTGCATTAATTTTGGTGGTTTTAGCCCCACCCCTCAGGCCCCAGGGGGGCAGGGACCATGAAATTCACAATTTTTGTTCCCCTTAACCCATAGATGCTATATACCAAATTTGGTTGAAATTGGTTGAGCGGTTCTAGAGAAGAAGTTAAAAATGTTCAAAAGTTAACGCACGACGGACGACGCACGACGCACGCCGACGGACGAAAACGGATAGCAATAGGTCACCTGAGTGACTCAGGTGACCTAATAATATTTGTTGTTTTGACAATAAATTCAACAAGTTCCAATTATGGGTAGAAAATTAACCACCCCCTTTTTTTTACACAAATCTTTCAAAAATTCTCTCTTTATCAGAATTTACATTATTAGGCAATATCATACTGGTAATGAAATATTTACATGAGCGGATCTAGAGGGGGGATTGGGTCCGGAACCTATACACGAAATCTATATACGAAAGCAACTACATGTAAATCTAAAAGTGACCTTGGACCCCCCCCCCCTAGAAAACATGGACCCCTGTTAAGTTGGTATGAAAAGTTATACATATGAAGCTTAAAAACCGAGCGGACAAAACCCCCCTCTCCACCCCCCCCACCACCACCACCACCACCACCACCATGAAATAGGTTTTCACTTTTGGGAATGGAGTTTAAGTGGGGTTTTTTTTTCTTTTTTTCTTTTTTTTTTTTTTTTTGCTTGTCAAGAAATTTCTGGGTTGGATCCCCCTGGAAAAAAATCCTGGATCCGCACCTGATTTACATAAGAGGCCCATATGGGCTGCATGTTCACCTGAGCATTTTATGCTTGATTTAAATGTGTGCTTCTTCCCTGATTACCAGAATTTGAAGGAGAGCAGTCAGAGCACATTTCAGGGACGTAGCAACGTTTTTGAAAGTGGAGGTGGGGGGGGGGGGGTAGCCAGAGAAAAAATTTCAACTTACCTGAAAAAATTTGACAAGCCAAAAAAAAATTTTAATTTTTCAAAACTCAAAAATCTTATTTCGTGGGAGGGGGGGGAAGGGATGGATTCCAACTTCTTTCAGTACCCCAATTTTATATATACACTACTACATTCGTTTTATTTGACTATAATGCAACAAAAAGTGGGGGGGGGGGCAACCACCCGTTCATGAACATTTTAAATAGTAAAAAAGTTATGTTTCGTAGCATCGGGGGGGGGGGAGGCCCCCTCTGCCCCCCCCTCCCCCCGATGCTACGTGCCTGCATTTAGAGGCAAACACATTAGTGCGGGTTTTACTGTCTCATGACAGCTTCTAGTTTATTCATTTTTTTTTCAATTTTATGATTATTGTGCGTTTTTGTTAAACATTTAGACACTCTTGATTCTTGATTAATATTCTATATGAATGTTAAATACTTTTTTTATTTGTTTTAGATCCGCAGAAACGCACAGCTACTCAAAACTTTCATATCAAATAACCGACCGCCTCCTGGCGGCCGGTAATTAATATGAAGCTGATGCAATGGTCACGGTCCACTAGTCCGAAGATTCTCTAGTCCGACGGTCCACTAGTCCGAAAGACCTCTAGTCCGACGGTCCACTAGTCCGAAGGTCCACTAGTCCGAAAATTCACTAGTCAGAAAACCCAATATAATTCATAAGTTAATCACTTCAAAGTGTCCGGCTCTGTGCAATTGTTCTATATGTACCTTAAGAAGTCCCTAAACTTTGGGGTTGAAATTCGGACCACAAAATACAAAGACTAAAAATTATTAATAGAAATTTGAAACTTCCTTCTTATATTCATATTCCCGCATCTCAACCCTTTCTTAATTTTTCCACTGTTGACCGGTCAAGTTGGCCTTGTGGTCCCGTGTAACAGAAGAAAAAAACCAAAATTTATGGAAGTATTCAAAATAAATGAAATTCCTTGATCTGTGTATGCATCTATAATTTATTCTATGCATGCTGTATGAACAGCACTATACATTTATATATATTACAGTTAAACAAAACATGTTTTAGTATTTGGTTAAAGTGACATCGCAACGCACAAACTGGAAAATTGACAAACAGAGAAATTTTGCATGACCCGTGCGAATTTTGTTCAACTGTTGAATGTATTAGGTTTCAGAAAATTAGAGGTTTCGGAACCTAAAAAATCTACTTTTATGGAGAATAAAAATGTATGGTCCAAGACGAAAATATTACTTTACTTCTTCCTCCTAATTGTACGCATGCACAGAAAAGTTGAAGACGTTACCATGGTCTCAAGTACCAAAAAATGAATGTCGGTAGAAAAAAATCTTCAAAAAAGACTATGTTTCTCACCTTTGCATGCTCCAATTGAATGTTGTTTACAAGTTTTAAACGCTAAGAATAAAAGTGGCGTGACCTTGACGTACACGGTAACAACGAAACGGTAATACAACTTGTTTTTCCGGCACTTATATAATGTGCAGTTTTTTCTTGCTTAACAGTCCAGTTTTGTTCTCATATTTTCGTTATACTCATAATTTTCATAATTCTTTCGCTCGCTTTATGATACAGATTTCTTAAATAAACATGATTTTTACTCTTTATGTAACTTTTTTTAACATCTTGACAGAATCTTACATAATTCTACCAATTTACCTGGAAAACATTAATCAGGTAACCAATGTTAATATAGTATTTTGCTGAGTTCTGAAAAATGTTTGTTTGTGTTATATATCCTTAAATCTATTTCGTGAAAAATCGGGGAGGGGGGGGGTAGACTTTTGGAGAAACTTTTGAATCAGCCCTTATACTAAGTGTCAGAACATTATTTGGGGACTAAATTGAGAGCATATATACAAGTTAAACAAAAGAAAAAAGAAAAAAGCACGTCTCGAAGTGGCAAAGGAACTGGATCCTTCTTTGGAATGAGATCAAATTAAGAGAGGGTGAAAAACGTTATAAAGCAAATTTAAATGGCGTAAACAAGAAGTCTGTGAGCCAATGCTCACTAATAATACCCCCGCTCTGATGTGAATACACAAGTTCAGTTATGGACAGACACAGTGATAATCAGGAAATTGAAATCGGATTTGTACAAAAATGAATCCCACCATATGGCATGCCTAAACAAAGAGTGTGCTAAAATTCCAAGCAACTGCGATGAGTAGTTGCTGAGAAAACTGCGACCAAAATTTGTTACGGACAGACAGACACACAACTAGACAGACAGACAGACACACAAGGATAAAACAGTATGTCCCTCTCCTTCGGAGCGGGGGAATAATAGCTAAGTGTTGCATGTACGATTAAGATCAATGACTTTTTAATAAAAGAGATGCATGTACTCCCACTGGGATGAATGACTATTATTATTCCCACGAAAGATTGTTAAGTACGGTAAAAGTTGATCTGTGTCATTTTTTTCAAAGTATTTAACTTGTTTGCAATTCAATTTAGAGTTCTCTAGTTTAAAAATTATCATTAAAGCAAAACTTTGTATGACTGAAAGGATAATTAGAAAAAAAAATCATTCGGGATATTCAATGCTGCGGGCAAAGAAAGAAATATGTTGCATAAAATGAAATAGAATAGACTAGTGGGTATTTTTTTCACACACACACACACAAAAAAACAACAACAACAACCAAAAAAAAAAAAAAAAAAAAAAATTCAAACCCAAACACATGTCTCCCCTTCTTAACCAACATTAACGAGTGCAATAATACGATCAGGGTAGAAAATAATAATGCAGTGCAAATCAGTTCAAATTTCTCGATCCGTGTACAAAATTTCAAGTTTTTATTTCAAAAGAATCTTAAATTATTGTCTGGTCTGGTGGGAAAAAAATGGCATTCATCCTTCCCCTTTACCTCCATGTTCCAAGTTTGAAGTCTTAATGTCAAAGGGTTCTTAAGTTATGGTCTAGTCGTGTTTTCTCAATTTGATCTTGATGAAGAAAGGGGTCAATGTCAAAATGTTGGTGCAGTTCATCTTGTATTAATGTCTTCTTACTATGTTCCAACTTTGAAATCCTAATATCAAATTGTTCTCAGGTTATGGCTTGGACTTGGTCATGGTCAAAAGTTTTGGTGGTGTGCACTCCTTCTTAATGTCATCTATCTTTGTTCCTAGCTTGAATTCTTAATGTCAAAGGGTATTTAAGTTATAACCCGGACAAAATTTAGAAGAAAAAGAAGAATAAGAGTATATGCCAGTAATAGTGACACGAACAGGAAATGCGCACTTTAAAAGAAATACTTATTAAGGAAAATATCACAATGAAATAGGTTGATAGAATTCAACGCAGACGTTTGAGAAAACATTGGATCAAAATCATTGTTCAAAGTTCATTTTATGTCATTGCAGGTAAAATATTTTTTTCTGAGATGACCAGGAACATATTTTATTGTTTAAACAAAACGAGAAGGAGGGATACTCATAAACTAGATTTTTCATCTTTGCTAGCAAAGATTTGGAATTTCTGACAGGTACTCACAGATCAGTTGACTGAAGGCCCATAATTCAATGTCAGATTACTTATTTTATTGCCTTTGCAGGACAGAGTAATTGTATTTTCGTAAACAGTTTATTCATTTCCAAAAACGCCATCTCTCCTGTCCTTAATTGTCAAATTACTCCTATGAAAATTATTGATTTCTTTTCAGAAATTGGATAAAAAAGTCTTATTTTATTATTTTTTTTAAAATACTGAAATTAAAATATTTATTGTCCATTTGATGAATCTTTAAAATTTTGCCTAAGAGAATAGCCAAGGTGGATTGAAATTCAACTGCAAAGAAGAATTTCAATCCAATGTTTACTAAAACGTCAGCAATAAACTCAATGCGGACGTCGGAGAAAACATTCAATTCAATATAATGTTTTCCTAGACGTTTGCGATCAATTCAGTTAGGACGTCTGAGAAGAAAACAGTTATTTTCCTTTAATGTTTTTTCAGACGTCCGCGATTAATTCCACGCGGACGTCTGTGAAAACATTTGATTAAAATTCTTCTTCTAAAAAGCATTTCTTTTTTTGTCGCCCGCGTGGCGCAGTGGTTAGAGCGTCTGCTCTAGAGTCGCGAAGTAAGGAGTTTATCCTAACGTCGCGGGTTCGAATCCCACTGTGGGACGTGGAGACCGGTCCTTCGGATGAGACCGTATAAACCGAGGTCCCGTGTCGCAGTAGGTGCTGGCACGAAAAAGATCCCTCACTGCTCAATGGCCGTAAGTGCCGAGTATAGGACAAAATTTGCAGCTCTCCACCGGCAAATGGTGGCGTCTCCATATGAGTGAAAAATTCTCGAGAGGGACGTTAAACAACATACAATCAATCAATCAATCAGTCTAAAAAGCATTTCAATCCAGTGTTGAAAACAGAGGAATATTTCGAGTATGGATTTATCGTTTTTCAAACAAATCATATATTAAGCATTTTGAAAAGAATTTCTATTGTTCCTTTGAATTTCATTAAAAAAATTGAGAAACATAGAAATTGAAAAATTTGACTTCATTTAAGGAAGCTCTAAACACTAACAAAAAGTGCTTTTTGGGCTTGGAGAAAAAAAAATCATACAAAGGTGTGTTTACTGAGACTATTTCCTTCATTCTCAACATAGGGTACCTGCCTTATTTCTGCAGGAAAAATGTTCAAAGACAATGGACTATTCATGAACAGATATCAATGTTGTTTACTTACAGTGGGAAAATCAATGGAAATAATGGATTCAATTACTTATTCTAGTTCTGATATAATGCTAAGAATATTTTAATCTATTATAAATCGTGTAATTAATAGTAAATAGCCATTTTTTTTTCTATTTTACTTCTAAGGGTAGATCACTCTAACTGCATAAAATTACCCTACAAGTAGAACTCTTTAGTGTGCAGTGTTTAGAGCTTCCTTAATCGTGTCTGGTGACGAACGGAAGTTCCGACGACGAACAAAAAATCACGATCTGGCTAGTATCTATCACGATCTATAATCCCTGAAAGTTTGATATTAAAATCTTCAGCCCTTCAGATTATCCGTCGACAAAATCTCATTTTGAAATCAAAAAATGGTCCGTAACTTGGAACCGTAAGTAAATTTTCCAATTTCCTCCCGGATAAAATAACTGAAGCTAACGACACACAGTTCCTAGAAATTTCATCTAAATCCACACAATAGTCTTTGAGAAATCGCGTGCACAAAATTACAAGGTCAGAAAAATAATAAGAAGAAGAAGAAACAGCATAATCACTATAAGGTCTTCCGTGAAGACTGAAGACCTTAATTAGAAGAATAAGAAAATCTACAAAAACAATATGTCTCCCCTGGAAGGGGAGACATAAATTCCAAGGGAAACATAAATAAAATAGATTTTATTTTTAAGTTATAATAATCTGTGCATGCATTGTGCAATCGTGATTTTGTATAAATCTCGAAGATCAATGACGTTTTTTGACCAATATCTAAATAATTTATTATATGACTTACAGTACCATGACCTGATTAGATGAAATTTATAAAATCTATAGTGCTTTAAGACTTAGAAGAATTCATTGCAGTATTCCTGTTCTTATGTGCACTACGTAAAATATTTGTGCAATTCTTGTGCATGTGCTTGTGCTGGGTGGGGGTGGGGTGGGGGTGGGGGTGGCTGCTTTTTGTATATGTGTGTGAGCGTCCTCCCCTCGAGCGAAAAAGGCACAAGATAATGTAACTACAGTTCAGTTTTATTAAGCTTTAGTCTTTTTTCCGCTAGAGCATATGCTTCAATTTTAGTAAAATGTGTATGAAAATTATTTACCTTATATTCAATTCAGAGTTAACGGCATTTGAAAACCTCAACAAATAATAGAAAATTACATATCGATATATAACTGGGCGAACTTCACCTGTAACCATATTCTATAATGAAATCAACAAAGGTATATGTTCAATAAAACGCTATATTTATCGCTCCTTGTTATGATATGTAAATAAAAAGTTCGTAGCTTTTTTTTTAATCGGACTAATGAACCTTCGGACTTGTGGGTCTTCGGACTAGTGGGCCGTCGGACTTGTGAACCTTCGGACTAGTGGGTCGTCGGACTAATGAACCTTCGGACTAGTGGGCCCCGATGCGATGTTGTTCTATATTTAATGATGATCAAGTAACTCGTGCTTTACCCTTTATTAAAAATCACTCTGTGGAACCATACAGGACAAATGAAAATCTATCTATAGGGGGCTGCCCAGTTGTTTTATATGTAAAGATGATCAATTTAGGGACTTGTGCTTTACCTTTTATCAAAAATCACTCTGTGGAACCATTCAGGACATTTAAAGGTCTATATATAAAGATGATCAAGAGACTCATGCTTTACTCATTATACAAACGCGGATCCAGGATTTTTTTTTCTGCAGGGGGGGGGGGTTCTACACCCACTTAAATTCGACTCAAAAATTTCTTCTTTAAAGCTTTAAAACTCATTGAGGGGGATCAAGGTCATTTGTCATTTTTGGGGTCATTTTACTTTATAAATTTCATCAGTCTGAAAGGGGGATTCGGACAACCCCATTTCTCCTCCTCAGATCCGTGCATGCCGTAAGAGAGATGAAAAAATTAATTGCAGATAACTACATAGGGCATATTCAGCGTGATATGTCATGCAAACATATAAGATCTTCTAAATGAATGGGTTTTTAAGTCAAATTCAACAAATTCCTAACTTTAATTTGTATACAGTGTGGTTTTACAAACAAACAAAAACAACCAAAAAGGAAAGAATAACTAACCTTTGATTTGATATAATGTCTGAAGGAATAAAATAACACCTGCGTAAATCCAAACCGACATTGCATATAGTAAAATGCTTCTCAACCCATTCACGAACAGAAATACACAACAAAGATATCAGGGACCCTTTCAAGAGCTGAAAGATGTATATTTTAAATGTACGTAAGTTATATAGATATAAATAGGAATTCCCCGTTCTGGCTTCCAAGTATTTTAAAATTAACAAACAAAAGAGGCTCTTGACAAATTCATCTCCTTTGTCCCTTGAATAATTTTCAAAATATAAACAAGTATAAATTATTATAATGACCCTTAGTGGTATTTTATGTATCCCCCCCCCCCCCCAATTAAGGCTCATCGAGAGTCTGAAAATTTTGTAATATATGTCATTATATGTTATTTTTGTAAACTGATGGGCTGTAATGCCCAAAGTTATATATTCTGAATAAACTTATGTAAATGACACATAACTCGAGTCTGATCAAAGTAGTTGTGAGGTGTTGAAAAGTGTTAAGAATAAGAACATGACCAATAAAGCAGGGGGGGGGGGGGGGCATAAATTTCATAATATTGGTTGAGGGTTTATTATTAAAATGCCCCTTGGATCCTGGTGTAAAGACGCTCTTTGATGATAGCGTTCCTTTGATTGGTTTTGGTACCACCGCTCAGGTCCCATGGTGGTAGATATCCAACAATTCACATTATGTGTCCCTCATAGATGCCGCCCATGGATGCTATACCAAAATTAGTTAAATTTGGTTGAGCAGTTACAAAGAAGAAGCTAAAAAAGGTAAAAATGTTAACGCATGAAAACCTTATGTCACCTGAGTTCTTAAAATGAACAGCGATAATTACATTAACTTCCATTAAATTATATTCACTACAAGATATAGGATCAATGTTTACAGAGGGACAAAACACAAACACCAATGAAGTTCTTAGGTGTATATTTCATACATCAGCATATATATTTCTCAAAATATATTGGGAAGACATGCAAAACACATTTAAAGAACATGAAGAAAGCTATTACATTCGTTAAAAAAGCTTAAACAATAGATTATCATTTTGAATTATATCATACAATAATCAATGCAAAAAATTGCATGTTAACCATTTTTTGTACAGAAATACATTCTAAAATACATAATACTTCTTTCGAGTTTCATATTCAAGGGATAATATTTTTTTTTACAAAATGGCAACATATACTCAATGTTCACTTCATGTAACCTTACACACACTCATTTTACTGCATAAAAACAGTCCAAGGAACTTTCATGTAGGGTAGAACTCATTTTCCAAAACTTCCTCTTCTATGGGATTAGGCTCTGGTATTTTAGGAGGTGGACTTTTCTTTTCGTGGTCCAAATAAAATTCTCAATTAATTATTTAATTATAATTATCATTATCATTATCAATTAATTATTTAATACATCGATTAATATAAATGTTTTCGTACAGATTTCAGAAACAGATCCAACTAAAAAATCTTGAAGACTCCAAGAGCAATTTAAAAAATCATATCGACCTGAAATTATGAAATAATGTGCTATACAGAGTGACTAAAACGTAACTCTGCTGGTATTAAAATAGTTGGTTATGAATCATTCGTATCAAAATCTTTGTTACATTCCCTTTAATTCTATAACTATTTTTTGAAGTACGAATCATTAAGAAAGCCTTCCAAAATATTCTAAATAAAATACGGCAATTCTTCAATATTAACATCAAAACACTATCAAAGCATAGGTAATAAGTTTCTCAGTTTGCAAAGATAAATTGTGTGAATTTAGGACAAGAGGGTTGATTTTATTTCTTTAATGCATAATTTTGGTATTTTAGTATTTAAATTACGTAATTTCTGAAAAAGGGTTCCTCAATTTTTAAAATTCGCTTCTGCTGTAGCTTTATTTAATTAGGGTGTAGATGTACGCATTCCATGAACTTTGATTAACATGCTGGAAGATAAAGTCTTTATTTCTCAGTACTTCTTTGTAAAAAATGTCGTCTTGTCAGTAGGGGACAGCTCTATAAGTCCAACATCTACAAGAAAAAAAACTAATACGGTGATAACTAAACAAAGCAGTTATTTATTTAGAACGCACTGGAAGTTACATTCTACATTAATATGAATTGAAAAGGAGAAGTCATTTCTTACATCTGAATTAGTTATCCAGTATCAACATCCGTATAGTAAAGATCATATTTATCAGTAAAATATTTACAAAATAAAAATATGTGCACATTTTTTTTTTTTGCTTAAAAATCCTTTCATAATATTTTTGTTATGTTCTCTATTGCTACACTATTAAAATGTACACCAATTTATCATTCATGCACATTTAACATCTTAAAATTGATTGACATAAATAAAATTTAACATCTTTGCTAATACATGTAAATATCAGTTTGGTTTTTGTGTTCTCTATTCTAACAAATTTAATTTTATATTTTGTTTCAAATGAGTTTTTTTTTTATACAAAAAAGGTATTATATGCTGTATATATACCTTCCTCTTCTGTAGGATAAGGCTCTGGTATTTTAGGAGGTGGACTTTTCTTTTCGTGGTCCAAATAAAATTCTACACAGTCATACAGGAACTGGTATTGTGACTATAAATTTACCAAAACAACCCTCAGTATATATACGATACATTTCTCACTTTTTAATCCATTTTTATACGAAAGTATTATAGTTAATTTTGAAATAATTTATTTCTTAAAAGATTTTTTTTATATTGAGACGAAAGAGAAAGTGCCTCGTCAATCTGCTTAAGAATTTTTTAAAGATATATTAGTTTAATTTTAATTAATATTTCACATAACACATATAAATGTAGATATCATGTTAACAAAACTTCAACAGACTATAAGCTTATAGTTTATTATAATTTACCTCGTTTTCTATTAACTTCTCCCTGTTTGTGATCAGGACGTGCGTGAGGTTGTAAATATCGACATGCGTATCCCCATTTCTAATGAGCTGTATAAGATAGTCCATGGCAACAAAGATACCAGATTTACCAGTTCCATTCCTGATTAAAATATATATTCATTACTTAGATTAACATTTAATTAGCTTGAATTAATACATTCAGAGAGACAGAAATAAAAGCAGTAATTTGATTCAAAAGTAAAAGAAAAAAACATGAACGTACAGGCAGTGTATGACAAGTGGTCTACTGTCATATCCCTCTTCAGAATTGGAATGTACAAGATTAATGAGATTCAAAAGATCTGAACACTCATCTTTCGTGAAATTGGATAGAAATGATGACTGAAAGTGGTTTACTGTGTGGCTCTTGGACCCCTGAAGTAAAAGAGAATTGGTTATGCTCCGATTAATACAATATATGAGCTTGAAATGTAGGAAAGAAGATTAATGATACATTTTACCCTAAAAATTCAAACACTGAGAACAGAATTCCCTCACCTTCACAATTTTTAAGCATCGGAATGTACACCTGTGAACAGTTAATGTTGACAGTGTTTGCACCTTGATTTTCCCGAAGCTTCTTGTCATGCCAGTTCTTGTTGGAAAGTATACTTCCTACAATATACGTAAAAAAGGAAGAATATCAGATTTAATCATTTATTATAAAGAGCAGGTTTGAAGTTGTGACAACTAACTCTACGATAAAGCAAGCGCAAAGAAAACCACTGGCCCTTTATATATGCTGAGTAAGAAATTAGCTATTTGCAAGTAAATATACAAGTAAAAAATTATTTGTATGTGTGAAAAAAATTGTAAATAAATATTCTTTTTTTTTTTACTTCAACATATCTTTTTTCATGAAAGCAAATTAAGCCCTTATATGGAATTGAAAAAAAGTAAATTGATAGAACTAGACAAGTAGTAGTGTAGAAAAAAATACCTTTTCGCTGCTGGAAACAAGACTAATGATGGAAGCTACTCTTTGCTTCCACACCATTTCCCAAAAATCATTTTGAGTTGAAATGAGTGGATACTGTGTCACGATATAGTAAGGGTAGTGACTATGTAGACCCTGATAAATACAAAATAACATGTGTTAAAATCATGATTGATCTTGATTGTCAGTTAGTAGCACCGTTGCTTTACAAGTTTTTCTTACCTCTATAACACTTGCGTTAATGTAGTCATTCACACTGGTTGTACCAGATTCCCTTAATCTGTTGTAGTCATCTAAAAAAAGTGTAACATTAAATACAGAATATAATTTACATGCCACTTTTTAATATAACAAATTATTTTATTTTTATTCTTATTAATGAAATCTCCATTTGAATCAACTGGAAAATGACTCATTGTTTTTTTTTTTCAAGAATAAAATGACATTTGTTTTGAAAGTATAAATAGATGCTCTTTTCGAGGAGTAAATTTGAATTAAATTTCTTCTAAACATTGAGAAAAGGTGAAATTTACATGGCAAGACATCTCTATTTCTGTTTTTATGTCTATTCTGTGAGGCTGCTCCAATGTCTGATGGTCTCTGCTCGCAGGACCTTACTATATTCTAAACCAGAAAAACCAAAACTTCAAAGTTAAGTTTCAAACACAAACATTGAAAAAATTAGTTCCTTTCAAAAGAAATGAGATATACACTGGTTTACCCTAAATTCCTCTTCTGGCCAATGAACATCATCACACAAACTCTCATAGGTATCTCCAAAAGTACTCAAACGTATTCTATAAACATATCAAAATAAAACTTTATTCCTCTAAATTGACAAATTTGCGCTGAATATTGCATCATGCAGAGAGAAGTAAGTCCCTTTAAGCTATAATTACCTGTGGTTACCTTCCCCTGCTTGATTTATAGAAATTACAGAGCCTCGATGCGAACTCTTGTCGTCTGTATTAAATCTGAAACCAGCAATTTCATTAGTTTCATTCAGAAGCAATTCATAGTAAATCGAGCTCAAAACTCCTCAGCGAATCAAAAGCTTTTTTAATGGTGATAATTTTTTTGTGACCATGATCCTACAAGTTTATTTTTATATAAATATACTTGAAAGCTATTAAGTTGAGAGATGGAATGTGTAAAGTACAATATGTTAAATCAAAAATTGTTCTAAATGGGCGAATTTTATAACCATTTTATAACTCAATATCAATTTAAAACTTAGTATTTTGTTATTTGAAGAAAACATGTAAAAGAAGTAAAGTTTTTGTTGATGCAGAGGAAATATGGACTAAATTTCAATGTTTCCTTTTTTTCCTACACAACTTTTTTTCTTGATATATCAATCATACAGTTAAAATTCTATGTGTTTTAACACCATTTTGCAAATATTATGTGTATTAAAGCTCATGTTTTATGAAATGGCAAGCAATGAAGAATTTTGAAAATATGATCATAAACCATACAAGACAACATATCTAAAAAAAATTGATCATTGACCTCATATAAGTTTTATACAAGCAGAATAAGGGCAACAAATTAAAGTAAACCGGGGCTATAAATAGTTTAGAGTTTGTATCATTATTAAAGAAAAATTAAATATTAGAAAACTGACAGAGGAAATTCAGGCGTTAATGATTTAGAAGTTTCTGGTTCAAATTCTAATTGTTTATGATTATTTAGTAAAACAAATCCAATTTTTATTTTATCATACATGTATTTCATTGCCCAAACAGTTTTGTTACTTGTTTTATTTTGTTAATAAAGAAAATATTGGTCATAGTGTAAAAATTTAGGTATTTTCCCAGAAATACATGTACCAGGTGCAACTAACATGAAAAGAAGGTCAATGGCATTAGCTATTTGAAAGTGAATAATAAGTCTACAATCATATACATGTATACAATAGGAAGTTTTTAAATTTTATTAGTGGGATTTTTTTGTCATCTGAGTAAACATCATCCTTAAACACAATTTTAAATTTCATTCATTAAAAAAAAACCCATTTACTAGCCAATGTCCACTACAAATTTACAAGGCATATGCTCTTTTTTTTTATTCTTTTCGAAAACATTAAGCTACCAATTACAAATTCGAACACATTTTGCACTCTTATTTTTACAAGTACATGAATAAAAGATTTAAAAAGTAAATAAAGATAACATAAATTTTTCAGAAAAAAAATTTTGGTGAAAGATTACCTTACCCATACAAAGGATTGGACGCTGACATTAGCTCGGAATACGTAAAAGTAGCATCATTTCCTGTCTGCCATCTGTAAAGCAGGATTGGTTGTGTATGATTTTAAGTCTTAAAGTTCTCTTTTATTTTATAAAGTTATCTCTAACCTTTTCAAATTATTCTACATAATGTGTAATAATGTGCTCTTAAACCAACCCCGGAGCAAGAGAAAAAATCTAACTGCTCAACATTCATCCAATAGATTATTTTTTTATAGTTGGTACCCAAAATTCTTTGCAAATAAACTATTTTAACCATAACTGCCGTACTGCACTTTGGCTAGTGTTCTAAAGATAAACTAAAAGATGTTCATAAAATATGATTTGGAAATGGCAGATTCATAGTAAATTGAACGATCTTTGTAAAAACAGTCCCTTATTTAGACTACGTTGTCTACTTGCAATTAACACAAGCTGTTATGTGAGGTCACTGTCTAGAAAAATTTACCAATGTCTAATGTAGTAGAAGAAAACGAAACTGCGCTTACGCAAACCCTAACAAGATAAATATTACATTTGTACTTAAGTTTACTATTGTTAACTATAGTTTACTATCAAGGCATATTTACTATAAATTTCAGATTTTTATACTTTATGTTATCAATTTATACATGCACATTTCTGATATTAAATGGAAATATTACGTGTATATTCATAATCTATCTCCTCATTCTACATCTTGGGTATTGAAATTACGAGACTTTGAAGCATAATGTTTTTTAAAAAGTCCTAAGGTAAAGTTTCATAGTAAATCAAAGTATCACAGTATTTACTTATGCTAAATACTAGTATATAGTAATTTTTTGTGAGGAAAAGGTCTCACAGTTCAACACATTACATTCCTTTTTCAACGTATTCAAGTGAGAGATATTATTTCATCTTTACGTTAAAGAATGTAACAGAGATAACCATAAATAAGTATCAAAATAATATTAATTACAGAATGTATCCCTTCCTTTTAGCGAAGATAACGATGGCAGCAATAAGTATTATTATGATTATGATGATGAGCAGGAGGACGGGGACCAACCACTGTTGTTGTTGTTCTTGCTGCGATTTTGCTGAAAAAGATTGAATACTGATATATTTAATTTGAACGCCTTTGTCCACTCAGCAGTGTCTTTAACGGTTTAGCACCTAAAATGACACATGACTCACGGTCTCTCTTTTACTTTCACTTTGTAGCACCAGACATTTTGTAATTAAAGTAAACTATAAACTGCAACATTTTAAATCTGACCTTGCAGTTATCCAAACGCAGTTATCAATACATTTTGCCTATGAGATGATACTCTTTAACTTAAATCAAAACTTTACTTTTTAAATAATAAAATATTCATCCTGGTACACAATATAACAATTATACCTTGAAATCTTACCTTGTCTGGCAAGACATACTTCATTTACTACATCGATTTCTGAGTACTCTGGACAATTACACACTTGGTTTTCGGCATGGCAATAAGAGGTCTTGCATTCTTCATTTATACTACATGAAGAGTTCCAACTTTTTCCTTTCAAAGATAAAATTAAAAATCATTGATGTTTTCAATCAATCAGTTGTTCTTCAGAGAAAATCGTTCCCAACAACAAAGTCTTGTGCATATAATTTATACTGTGTAAGTAATAGACCAGGAAACATGAAAAAAACATGTTTAAATCAGAAAGCCCCACTTCCACAGTTGTAGTTTTATCTTTTAAAGTTCAGGTCTACACAACACCATGACTACCACTCCCAAAATAAAACAAAATAAAGTTTATTCTAAAAAAAATTCAAAAAGAAACCGACCAAAAACACACAAACAGAATCAATCCATATAAACAAACAAAAACGTCTTGATATTCTTTTGACTTTCATAGTAATCTTTCAAGCGTTTATCTGGTATCAACGAATAGAACATTTATCAACTTAAATGTAAGTTTATAGAGGTTTGAATTTTTTTTCAACATTCGTAGTCAAAAATTAATCTTTATAAATCTATTCGGATTCTCAAAATTAAATGAAACAAAACGTCACTTGCATCTGATTTTGTTTTATTACCACTATCTCTTTATTGACCTGTGTAGGTATAAACTTTATCGGATATACTTATGCAGTTTATTAAGCATTCCTTTTTTTTCTTAAAGTTAACCTTCGCATTAAATAAAGTTTAACTTAGCAATAAATAAAAAATAAAACTTACGTTCCAAACAAGTGGCTCTATCAAACATATAATAATCTCTATGACAAGTACATATGTTTCTGATACAGGAGGCATTGTTTGCTACACACTGCACAGAGTGACTACAGCGTTCCCCCAGTGCGTGAGCTGAAGTAAGAGAACAATGTAAACAATGACAACTCATTAAAGTTTTGCAGTAAAATTCTTAGGATTTAAATTTTAAGTGAAGGATAATAATCTATAGCTAGTTAAGAAAATAGTCCTGTCACAGTGAAAGAAACCTTGTTAAACTGTATTAAACACTGCTGAAATTTCAGCTGAGATAAGGAATAAACTCACGATCTTCCACATTCTTCTCTGTTTCGTAGATAATCTGGAAATCGTGTTTTGATGTGTTTCTTGATGTTTTATAGATAATAAATAGACTATCTCCAGTAGAAGTGATAGTGAACCGAGGTTGACTGTTACAATATCGTTGGATAAAAGGTGACTTTTCATCTGGACCATCAAATACCTAAAATTGAAAATTAAAAATTCAAATTATTGTGAAAAGAGAATATGTATTTAGCATATTATATTATTACCTTTTACATCATTTGGATTTCTTAAGATTAAAGAAAAGAATTCGCAAGTATTCTCTTGCATCCATACCTCCAGATATGTGTCGTCGCATGGAATTCGAATTATAGATGAAGATCGTTTTCTTCGAAACTGATCATTTGAATTTAATGTGAAAGAAATGAATGTTGCATTGATCGTTTTAGAGTTGAATGGTTTCAATACAAAGAAGCACAATGTACTAGCTGGGACTTCAAGAGGGGGTTCCACTAGTCCAAACGGAGATGTATATACCCCTCCACAGACTGTAATAACAAATAGAAGAGAAATCTCGGACATTACCACAAAACAAGCAAGATTACTGCTAAGCATGTCACGGACATACCTGGCCAAGCAAGGTACGTTGTGCCTAAATGATAACAAAATTGTAATAAATGATAGTTTTGACACTTTAATCAAATTCATATTTTTTTACCTTTACGAGATAGTTATGTGCTTAACATGTTCTAAAATCATCAATATGTTTAGTCAAAAATAATTTAAACACTGGGAAACTTATTGTCTATGTTGAGTTTGAAAATTTCAAGTCGTCAAGTCTTTCTCATAAAATTGTATACGCAAGTGATTCAGGTACTCCAAATTGTCCACAGTGAGATCAGTTCATGTTTTATTTTCTTAAATTTGCATGTCTTATGCCAATACATGAAATGAAATAAAAGAAACCCAAAGTCAAAAGACTGTCCTGAGGAAAGTATGTTATACACTAAGGCTTGCTCCCTTGTAAAACTTTAGAGTCCTAAAATCTTGAATGTCCAAGGGCTAAAGCAGGGGGACAGGGTTGGGGGGGGGGGGTGTTAACCGACAAGCACTACTGTACTTTAATGTGAGTACAATAGGTCATTTTCATAGTTGTCAAAAGGGCTTTCATGCAAAATAAGTTAAAACAAATGTTCAAAGACACAAATTTATGTACTAATATATTTAATTCCCGTATACTCACCGCCACAGGATAGGTGCATTGCATCTTTTTCGGTGTCACATGGTTCAATAGAGACATTGCATTTTGTGAGGTCAAATCCCTTACTTTTTTGATCACATACAAAAGACTTGTATGTGACCCCATTTGGCGATTTGTAGCCTCCTTCCTGAGCAAGATGAACACCATGTCTGGGGTTTGATATGAATAAAACATCAACACTGAATACTAACAGTAATATCAATTTGAAAGAAGTTTCTAAATAAGAATGATATACAATTATTCGAGTTCAAAAGTTTAGCACGTTTTCTATTTATGCGTAGTGATGTGTAGTTTGCAACATAAATGCTTAAAATTACGAAAATCGTTACGCAGTTTTCCTACGCAACTTACATATCATCCCCGAAAAGTGTATTGCAAGCTAGCATAGCTGTAAATAGATCAAAGGACTGACACACTGCACCCCAAACATTGTCTCGCCACATCAGTATGGTTCCATCCATTGGTGTAGACCCATTTGTAATGGCGAGCAGGGATTCTGAAACATACAATGTTTGTTTACTGAGATGTTCTTTAAAAATTGTTCCCATTTTATTCTATATGCCTTCTCTGAACAACCCACAAGAAATAATTTACTGGACAGCATCTTTCTGTTTTGTTCTTCGGAAAACAGTGGCATTACTTGTCCTGGATTCAAATATATCATACCTGGATATGGTAAATAAATGCACAGATAGCCTCTAATACCATAAAATAGAATACACTACAGATATAAAGAGTTTAAAACACAGTATCTTTTGACATATTTCCCCTTATAACAATAATTCTGTAAGAATGAAATGTGTCCTTATTAATGCCCTTGACCTGTCAATGGTCACTTGCAAACTATATTGTTAAAAGACAATCTGATTGTGCAAAAAAAAACTAGCCCGAACTTAAAATTAAAAAAGACAATATCTATGTTGCTTTTGAAGATCAAGTCTTTCAAAACAATATTTTGAAATTCCAATTGGTATCAATAGCGTTCCATCAATAGCAAGAGTATGTTCTACGTACGAACAATTTCTAAAACGCGGCAAGCTATTGACAAACAAGTCAAAATTGCGCAAATTTTTCTCCTCAGCAAATTAAGCAGAATGCTGATTGGCGTTTTTCATACTAATTGGTAGGCCATAATTTATATAGTGAATTGTCTACGAATGTTTTCATTTGCCCAAACATGATCTCGCTCGACAGGGGATGCTTACTTCTCCATGGCACTTGATCCAACCTCTGCTGTTTAGGAGACCCGCGTTCGTTCTGCTCCAAATTTGTAGTTTCCATGGATTTTTTGGGCTCGACTAGTGTTCGTTATATCCATGTTTCATTTGTATTCTACATTAATCCACTATGTACATATGAGCCCATAAAAATGAAAGTAGTTTTTAAAAAGTTGAAATTAAAAGTATTTCACTTTTAGATAAAATGTGTTAAAAACATCTCTATTTTAAGCCGTAATGCACATAGCAAGGACGATACCGTACAAATAAAAAAATAAAGGAGCAGAGAAAATATAAATTAAAGCCAGTACCTGAGCAAATGGCACCATCTCCAAAAGTACCTTTATTACAAACGCATGAATACGATCCATTCGTATTTTTGCATGTTTGCAAAGAACTTTTGCATTGATATTTGCATTCATCAATATCTGTAAATAAAAAAAGAAAGCTTCATGTTCCAGGTTTAAATACAATACTTCTCAACTTAACATGCATTATAAAGGTAAGTTTTTTTTTCAAAACGCATGAAACTTTTTGATACCAGAGAGAGATTACAAATGTAACTAAAACCACTGATTTTTATACCTCTGCAACCCAATCCAGCTCTTGTATATCCATTCTCACAAGAACAAGTACCTCCCATACAGATCTCTCCCCGTTTGAGACATGCATCGTTTTCTGATTTAGAGCAATCACATGTTTCACCGTACCAGTTTGGCTTACAATTGCATCGATCTTGGTGGTCAAATGAAAGAGTCATTGTACGATTACATTTCGACATCTTTTCACAATCCGAACCATAATACCACTGTGAAC
Organism: Saccostrea echinata; assembly: GCF_033153115.1. Classification (NCBI taxonomy): domain Eukaryota; kingdom Metazoa; phylum Mollusca; class Bivalvia; order Ostreida; family Ostreidae; genus Saccostrea; species Saccostrea echinata. The sequence goes on along the minus strand of NW_026889813.1, from coordinate 4,766,992 downwards.
AAGCACCTGTACACAATAAAAGTCATTTAAAGCAAAATGTTAAGCGAAAAAAAATTGTTATACGTTAAAATTATATATACATGTACGTGCTCATAATTTCAATTCTGGGCTAGAGTTATTAGATTAAAATACAAGTACAGTAAAATACGTTTTAAGTAGAGATGGAAGATTATTTTTTAAACAATAAAATGCTTTCTTTCAAATTGGTTATAAGTATGGGAATTAATAATGTAGCTCTTGCAGAAAAAATGCATGACCCGCTTAAGCTGGTTATATTTTTTTTTTTGTGCAATACTGCAACGTTAATTTCCGTACTAATAAACCAAGAAAGGCTTTTTATTATTTAAATTTATATCTGTACGAATAATCATTTAAAATGAAATTTAGTAGATGAAATAGACTAGTGCATTATTGATATGTACGTCATTGTACGTTCCATTGATGGAACAGCCACAGCTCAAGAAATCTGTAGAGATGGTGTGTTTAGTGGTGTTAACTGGTAATAGACGGCTATGGTTTTCTTAAGAAATAGAGGAGATAATACGCAGTGGATTTAAATATTACTGTACTACATTAATGATCCTAAATATGCATTACTTTTAATAAATACAAAATTTGACATAAGAAATTAAGTTTTTCCATACTTATTTAACATTTTCTTTATTTAAGGCCAAGATTTGTTTTTATAGAGACGAACAATTCCTAAAAAGATAATTGAAAAAGATTTTTGTTTTAAAATATACGATCAAAGAAAACGATATATTTTTTTTTTAATTTCAGGCATAAGAATCCAGGGAAAAGAGAGCTATACTCAATCAAAGGTAGAAAATGAAATAAAGAGAAAAGCTGTACAGTACAAGTCAGTGGTAATGGACATTACAATTCAGTTCTCATGTGCCAAATACATGAAGGAAATAAGAAAGGAGAAGTTGAATAAAGAGTTTAGTTTTCAACTGTTCAATAAACAATAACAAAATGATAAAAATTGTCACAAGAATCAGTTTAAAACTGTATCATAAATTCAATGCCTACACATACATGAATGAATATGGAGACAAAAACAAAATTTTTCACACTTTAGAGCCAAATAGAGAAAAATAATTTATAAATAAAGTCAAATTATATTATGAATTTATAAAATGTTGTATCTACTTCATGATATCCAAATATGATAACACATAATGAAAATAAATTTACCACATTTCTTGGCCGTTATGATTATGTCGTCTATAAGCACAGGCAAATTATTGTAGACGTTGACAATGAAATGAATCTGCGAAAACAAAACGGAAAACATAGTTTTTAATGATGTAATAAATATATTTCAGCAAACACCAGGAAAGCTATTTAACATCCAAGCTTATTGACATGTATACGTACCTTGATCCTTGAAGATGCTTTTATGGAGACCCGGGCAGTCGACCAATCTCTTCCTTGAAACAGCCTATTAATCATCAAATGCCCATCTCTTATCACCTGAATTCGTAGACTTTGCTTCGTGGGATCGCGTGTAAAATATTTTACTTGAAGACAACTATCAGTTTCTACAAAAAAATTCAAAAAAGTCTCTATTTACATTCTTTCATTTCTAAACTTCAATAAAAGTTTCAAATGAATACCTATTTCCTCAATTAAGGAGACACTTACTTAATGATATATTTTTGAGGGAAAATGAATACATTGTGCTTTCCGGGGACAGTTTTGTTTGCAAGTAGCGGTTGTTGATCAGATGATAGCTATCACTTATCGAGTGTGTTCTGTCCTGCAATGAAGATAATCTTAATTACTGATAAATATGAGAGTTTTGATCCTTTGTTTGTAGCCAGGATATACTGTTTATTTCTTACTCTTAAAGAAAAAAATGCCTTTAATATTAAAACTACTTCAAGTTTTTAATGCCAAATATTTCTGTTTCATGTTTAGATATAATATGCAATATGATGAGATCTCACCTCTTCAATCTCCCACTGCGTTGGAGGCAATTCAATTTTGCAGCGTTTGAAACTGTCTGGCATATCAAATGCACAGAAATATATAACATCATTGATACCTACAACGATTTCATAATATTTCAATCAAAATTACTGATATTTCAAGCATTGCTTGATCCGAATGGTAATATTGATAATTTATTTGAAATCCATAGCTACTTGGTGTAACATTTTAATATTTTAAAATTAAACATATCGAAAATAATTTGAAAAAAGTGATTTTTGGCATCATACCAGAGCACGGAACACCGTTGTCATACACGCCATCTTTACATAAACAGATATCTCCATGGCAATAAGAGTAAGCAGGGTGACATGTATCTCTTGATTTCCGGCAATTACATGTTTTTCCACTCCATCCTGACTGGCAAATACAGCTTCCGGTCTGACTATTACACCCTTCAGAGGTTCCTCTTATGCAATCACATGATTTTTCACACATTAATCCATATTTCCATTCATCGCAATCTAAAAGACAATGATAACATAAATATATTTCTAAATAAAATTTGAATTTATTTCATTATCATACGATATCAGGTCTTGTCCCTTACCACAATGTCCTTGAAAGATTTTGAAGTCATCTAGTGCAATATCTGACTGATAGCCGTCACCTCTTATTCCAGTTACAATAATCTAGAGAGAAGAAAAACACATTTATGGCACTCTTTCAAAAAATAAGTTTGTCCTTAAGGAAAAGCACATAATCGTTTGTATTGATATTAAAATACATATACAAGATCCTGAGAGTTGAGGGGTCGAAACGTGGGATAATGAAGAGAAACATTAAATAATGATCACATTTTCAATAAAATCCCAACAATGATCCTTAATTGGCACAAAAATTTTATCATTTTCAACTAAAATGTTCTAAGTATACCAATGAAGAAGTTGGTGGGAGAGAAAAAAAGCCTCTGTCCCAGCGGGCACCATAATGTCCTGACTTTGACCATCTAGTCACTTCAGATCCATATGTGTCCTGTGCAGTTATATTCAAATCACCCATATCATCTCCTCTCATGTGAAAGTAAAACTGGAAACATGCATGTGTAGCTTGAAGAAAAAAAAATGAATCAAAGTGTATTATATTTTATACAAAATATATTGAATGTTATAAATAAATTTAGGCCACTAATTGTACCCCGCTTTCACTGAAAGTGGGTGATATTAATTTGGGTCTCTCTGTCCGTCCGTCCGTCTGTATTTCTGTCTGTCTGTAACGCTTTCGTTTCCGCACGATATCTCGAGAACCCTTTGAGCTTTCGCAATGAAATTTTGCATAGCAACTCCCTATAGCCTAAAGAAGAAATCTATTGATTTTGAGGTCAAAAGGTCAAAGGTCAAGGTCATAAATTCATAAATTTTGTCTGTTTTAACACTTTCGTTTCCACGCGATATCTCGAGAATCCTTTGAGCTTTTGTAATGAAATTTTACATAACAACTCCCTGTGGCCTAAGGAAGACCTCTATTAATTTGGAGGTCAAAAGGTCAGAGTTCAATGTCGTAAATTTATACATTCCGTCTGTATGTAACACTTTTGTTTCCGGGCGATATCTCAAGAAGCCTTTGAGCTTTTGCAATGAAATTTTATACCATAACTCCCTAGGGCCTCTCTCGCCCCTCTCAAAGTGTCCCGCCCCGTTTTTTAATTATTATTTACATGTATTGTATTAAAAGTCGCATGGCACTATTTTTAGCACATGTGCTTCTGGAGAGTTATTACGTATAATACAGGTTGTCGGCGGACATTATATTCTTATTACATCTATTAGAACTGTTTAGTAAAGGCTAAATTAGACACCATGTATTGATTAACATTTTGACAATATCAAACGTCAATATAAACATCATATGTGAGTTAATGTTTGAAATTAATCTGCTTTTTAATTAAGTGCCTCCGTGGTCTAGTGGTATGTTGCTCGCTAAGCAAGCGAGAGGTCCGGGTTCAATTTTTTTTTTTTTTTTTTTTTTTTTTTTTTTTTTTTTTTTTTTTGATTTACTAAATGATACTATTCAACATGTGAGATGAAAAAGTTATGATGTTTGGCGTGTATAAACTCATAAAATCATTATTACAGTGTGATAAATTAAATATTCTGTATATTAAAAATAATCTTCTATACACATATTAAAGAATAAGCAATGAAATCTTTATATCCATATTGGCATTTTTTAAAAAAATTTGCTTCATTATACATGTATACATTTAATAATTCTACAAATACAGGGGGCAATGTGACCCCCCCCCCCCTCCAACTGCGCCAGCTCTTCTTTTTTTCCCTGAGCGGGGGACACAAATTCTCTGAATTAGCTTGTTATAATAACTTTTGACTGTATTTGTAAAAAAGAAATGGTGATGCTTTTTTATCTTTTCTGCGTGTAATAACTATTTCACTAGATATATTGTTCACTTGGTCATATCTAAGAAAGATGAAATACAGAACATGAACTTTCGTTGTTCCCTACGCATATGTAGAAGCAGATATATATCTCGCTGGTCTGAAAAAAAATTGGGATAGACGACCATCCAATTTTTTCAATAATAAACGAAGTACATATCTGCAATTTACTTATTTGCAATTATTTGTAGTAAAGATACATGAATAAACCCGATTTACTGTGAAAAATTTATTTTAAAAAACTTATTTTGTTTAAACCTTGATATGCAAGAATATCTATATTTTGGATTATTTTAAGCAAAACACAATCAATAACACAAAAATCCAATATTTCCAAAATACGAAAACCTATTGAGTTCGTTTTTTTGTAGAAAGTATTTTTCGTGTTTCAATGCAAAGCATTCGCAAAAAAGTAATTTAATTAAGCAGACTCTCTGAACAACACGTAACTTTACAATTCCTGTTGACAAAATATCAAGAAAAAATTTCAAAAGGTTAAAAAAAAAAAGTCTTGGTGTTAGCATAAAAATTTTGCTTAATGAAAACAATAGTTCTAATAAATATTACAAAATCCGCAAATATTGCTGTTGCTATTTCACTGAAAACACGCCAAAGATATGGCTTTTTTTATGGTCAAATAACCTCACAAGATTAAAAGTGCATTTCATTTCTTATGATCAACGTTTTTAAAAATTTAAAATACAAGCTATTGATACATTATTACTCTACTATCTTCCAAAAACTAGCCGGTGTGATGTTTGTGAAAAGTTTTATGTGAATTTTTATTGTATCTTTGCTCTATTGAAGTTAATGTGTTCTTCTTCGGAAAAGGACATCCAAACTTAAACGAGACTAATACTGTATATCTTTAGAAAATATCATAAATAGGCACTTGTATCATTTAAAGCACCTAGCTGAACGACTTTCACATAAAAAAAAAAACAAAAAAAAAACATACTAAGATTAAGATTAGAAACGGGTATTTCCATTACTCCTTTATCACCAGTGGATTGGCTGGTGGCTTCTGTATAAACGTAGTATCTCCCTTCTTGTGCCGAGTATGGACCTGTGTCATCACTAGGTGTCCCACTCTAAAAAAGTAATTTTCATTCAAAAATTCGGCGTAACTTACCAGAAACACAATGAGAAATCATTGTTAATACTTACGCTGTCTTTCCTCCATTTCATTTCGCCATAATTTTTAATCGAACATGTCTCAAAATCTGTTTCAAATGAACAGGAATACAATACGTCTGTGACATCTGTAAAAGATGTTCATCAATAAGGTCATGATTATTATCATTTAAAGAAGCTAATATGTCATCAGCTGAAATTGATGGACTCTTCTCTCAATTTTTTTCTCTAGACATACACAATCATATTTGTCTATACGTTTGGGGGAAATATCGTTGATGCATATCATTATGTAGACAGCAATATGTTCGAAAGTAAAGAACATTTGTTTTATAGCTTAAATGCAAGATCACCGAGTCCATTTCTGGGGTAAAATGAACATTCCAATAAATATAAATGTTCAAGATCAAAATTTTAAAAAGGGCACATTACTCAGTCTGATCAAATAAACGATCTACATGCTTGAAATTCAGAAGTTTTGATTATTTTACTATAGAATGGATTTTCAATGTCCTGCTATTCATCTTATTCATTTTCCTGAGTAAAATGACGAGGAACACATGAGAGGGTATTAATTAAAATATACTTTTTACATAATTTTTTGTTAAACAGGGGTATACAGTGTTAAAATTATTTCATACCTGAGCAGTTAGATGGTTTAGAGAAAACACCATCAATACAAAGGCATTTGTACCCGTCACAATATGAGTTTTCGTCACATTTCATTCCTTGTCCGCATGTGCAACGTGCACCTGACCATCCATTCTTGCACATGCACTCCCCAGTGTCTTTGTCACATGACAAGGAATTACTACGGTCGCAAACACAATCGTCTTCACACTCTTTTCCATAAGTGAATGAAGGACAATCTTTTAAAAAGAAAATATTTACCAAATCTTGATTATCTATTCTCTTTTTTTTCTCCTTCTCTCTCTTACAAACCAAGAAACAATATTGGACAACTGATAAAACCAAATTAATTTCACCTAAATAGTTTTTGAGAAATAATATTAATATCAGAAATAACTTGGGTCACCTTTACAAAAAGAACTTAGACTAAGACAAAAAAAACTGAAATTGATTGCTTGATTGTTTGTTTGTTTGTTGTTTAACGTCCCTCTTGAGAATTTTTCACTCATATGGAGACGCCACCACTTGCCAGTGGAGGGCTGCACATTTTGACCTATACTCGGCACTCAAGGCCATTTAGCAGTGAGGGATCTTTGTCGTGCCAGCACCTACTGCGACACTCGCATGTGAGTTAAGGCAAGGTATAGGTGTTTCTATTTGCAAATGAGCTAATAAAAACTCATGAGAGGAATATTTATTAGTCAGAGAAAGTTTTGATTTATTTTCTTATGCATACTTAGTACCCACAATATGTAATAGCCAGTGCACATTATGAAGTCATATAATGACGTCACTGGATCTTACCTACTGGAGGTAATAAAACAAATCAACAAAACAGCTTCGGCTTAAGGGATTACCCTATTTATTTTTACATAAAAATTGTATAATGCTAAGAAAAATATTCTATAGATTAAGAAACTGCTGCACAAATCCTAGGCATTCTCTCATTTGATCGGAATTTGAGGAAACTCATACCGGACTGTACATTTTTACTCTTATTCAACTTAAAACTTTACAAATAGAAATTATACAACTGAGATGTTGATATTTGTGCAGGAATACAAGCAAACTTTGGAATATTTTGCTTCTAAATATACCTGGTTTCAGTTAAATAAAATAGAGCATGCCCTTGCGCCGAAACATTTTTGTTGATGTCCATTATAATCTTGCGTAGTAAAGAACAACGACGTCATAATGTGTACTGGCTATCTCATGTCGTGGGTACCAAGTTTGTATTAAACAATAAGTTTTAACTTTCTCCGTATAATTAAGAAATGAATTTAACTTTTGAAGATTCATGAGTACATGAACTACGACGCTTCACGCCGGCATATTTCATGAAGTGCGGTTGCTTGCATAAAAATTCTCTCTAATTTTCTTTGAGAAAGTTCAAAACCATCTTCAAATTAATGTTAAATAAAAAGTTATTTGCAAAATTAAATTTTGGTCTAAGTCTTAAGGTATGTTTATAAAATAGTGCCCTAATTCCCTGTTTTCAATGAAAACGAGAGAAATTACCATTTGAGCAAGATATACCAGCGTCTTCATAATGACCACAGCTACTGGGATTTTTTGTCCCAGAGCACGACTGAATAGCAGGTTCATCTCCGTTGCACCGTAGATTGCTTAAAAGAATCGATCCCGATCCCGATCCATAATAAGCAGATGTTTTTGCTTGAACAGCTCTCCTACAAAACGTAGAACAATATACAAGCTTAATTTGCTTATAAACTAGTATTTTAGTTTTTCTGTTGACTTCAATTCCTTTAAAATGATACGTTTGAACAACAAAAACATGTGACTCTTATTTTTTGCTTATTTTTAGTGAAAAGGTGTATTATGCTTCTTCGACAGAAAAAACAGCATCACAAGTTATTTTGAATTTACTATATACACTACTATAACACCTCTGAATACAAATTGTAGTAGTTAATGACCGAAATTAAAGAAAAATATTAATTTGTTATAAGCATCATTGGAGATTTGAAGAAGCGAATAATAAATCCCTAAAATATCCCTAAAAATATCCCTAAAAAGACATCGTTAGCTTTTGGTGCTTAACGACGTACAACACACTGGGGGAGGTAACTTGCGATTTCAATAAAATGTTTAACTTGACGTTATTTGACGTTAATTAAAATTAAGCGTCAAAATGACGATACGATCCCGATGTAATTAAGGAAAAATGAGATAAGAGGTTTTGATTGTGATTTCTATAGGAATACCGAATCCCATCTTTGATCATTTACGCATTTGCAATAACCCTCTCCCCTCCATAAAAATAAAGAAAAGACAGATTATCCCTTAAATTTCTTTAATTTACATTTAGTGAATTCTTTAAATTGTATATTATATACACAAAGCCATTTTTTAATCTGAAAATGGTAATGCTACATTGCTTTTTTTCCGTTACAATCGGCCATATATCATTAAATTTACCAGTCAGTCTTAATATTATCATACATTCAAATATATACTGTCAATCTTTTCAATTTTTAAATAAAAATTTAAAAAGACTTAACCAATATAGTTACCGTTTTCAGATACACTTTTTCCCTCCCCTTAGCTGAGTTATTCCTCCTGTTTTCTGAACAATTTTTTTTTTCACGAATACATTATTTTACAGTAAGTTCTAATGAACATAAGAACTGAAAGCCAAAGAATATACAAATGAAAGTAAAATTAATTCAACACATACATCCCATTGAGAAAATCCTTAACTGTAAATGAAATATATGGAAATAACGAACAGTATTCAAGCTCAAAAGTTCATTAAACAATACAAATCAGGAGCAGAGCAAACACGGACCTCTGAAAACATCAGAGGTGGGATCAGGTGCCATAGAGAAGTGAACACCCCCTGCCGACCGGGCACACCCGCCGTGTGCTCCTTGTCATGATCGGGAAATAACGGAAACATATGTCAACAATTTAGTGTGTAAATAATGGCCTAACAATTAGTATAAAAAAAAGGTCAGTCAGCATTTGACTTAATGATAGATTGTATTTGCTGACAAGGTCATTTTATCGACCATAGTACTTACGAAATGATGACTTTAAACGAGACTGCTGATATTCTTGTTTCATCAACTTGTTTGTAAATAGTTTCAGTTCGCATTTCCTCGAATAAAAACAAAACGATTGATACCATTGAAGATGACTCGGCACATGAATAATTTTAAAATTGATGAATAATTTACAATTTGATACAATTGAAGTTAATATGGACGAATACGTTATTTCAATTTTATTTATTGAAACAACAGAAGGATACAATACAAGGTGGGTGGGGTGCCCCATTCCTCTACTTTGAAATAATAAATAACCTATATATATTCTATTTTCATCATAGGAGAGTTATACATACATCACTGTTGGTTCACTTAAAAAAATCAAATTCAATGCAAGTAGAATTCATTTCATATAGAGGTGTGAAACTGAATTCTCGTAAGTGTGTACGGACTACAAACCGGACACGTCACACGTGTACATAAAATCCTTAGAAAATTAGTTTTACTAAATATAAAAATAAAATATTATATAAGAACAAAACATATAAGTGGTCAATAATTAATTTGCATACATGAATGAACGACTTATTACTTCAGGGATTCAATATACCAATCATATCTGCTGACATAATCGATGCTTTTCAAGCTCGAATGGCCTGCATTGCAGAGAAAAAAGGGGGTATTAAAATTTCAGAAATTGCTTATTCATTTTCATTTAAATGCAGAATTAAAGTTTAAAGTTTGTGATAAATATAATGTAAATTATATTTTTATAGTAAAAGACATTTTCCAGCTTGGAATTTTTATGCGTATTTGTAGAGATTCATTTTCGTCGCAAGTCTAAAAGACGCTGTGAGAAATGTAACTTACGGAGAGAAGGGGAAGGGGATTTTCCGTTATAAATTCAGAACGCGGCGTTTAAAAAAATAAAAAAAAAATATCAAGATTATTTTGAAAACCAGTTACACGAGGAAAATATTTTTTCCAAAATTAAACGATAAGTTTTTTCATTAAAAAAATATTTAATTTGAAAAACATGCATTTTTCAATGTTAAGATGAACCATAGTTTTAAATTCTTCAAAATTGTTTTTGTCGATGTGTACCTCTACAAAATTACTTTACTTCTGAGTTTAATAGTTAAACGAATGAGTCACCGAATTTTGACAGCTAGACTAACCTGACAATTTTGAAAATAAAGGATTTTATAGTTAGTCGATTGAAAAAAAGGGGGGTAACTTTTAGAACTTCCTGTCTAAATACGACTCAAACTATTTTGTCCAAAATGTGCATTCGCATTGTATATATGGTCAAGTATAAAATATACAAAAATTAGGAAAATTAAACGACAGGAAATTGGGGATGGGGGTGTTGTACATCCTTAAATATAGGGCTTTGTGACTTTTTTTCTATGAAAATTTATGCAAACTTTTGCCTACATTTTAATAATACATGTCTTACATGTTACAAAATTTTCAAATTACCCTGGCAAACATTGCTCAGGTTACTTATACAAATAAAACTCAATAACATACAGTACATGCATAATGTTGATTTTGAAAAAAAAATTAGTGTCAAGAAAATCTTTTTTGCAGTTTATGACTCGGCAAACCTCTTTATAGACAACAAATAGAATTTACTATTCCTTCACTCAAATATCAAGATAACTCTTATGATCTTTTATATGTTTCTCATATGAGATATCTCTTCACCCATTTATCGTACGAAAATAATAGAGGATAAATTTACTTACGTGGGTAGACCTAACTGTCGACAGGCTACTCTAGCATCCGATTCTCCGAAGCCGTCGTCACAAACTGTACCCCAGGATCCACCTTCATCCAATTTAATCTCTAGACGACCATTTGTCCGGTCGGTACCGTCTCTCAGTCGGATTATACTCGATGCATTAACTGAAGTTGTATGAACCATTTTACTGATCATTTTTTTTAAATGACTTCAACATATTAATAAGAAGAAATCAGATAAAAAGATAACTTAACCTACCACATACTACCCCTGCATCATCAGAGTGATCACATGAAGATCGAGTAAATTGACATTTTAACAAATCCTCTTCATCTCCTCTACAAGCAACCTTGTCCACGTGAATAGGACCAAGTCCTCTTCCAAACGCGGCATTCTTCATTGCAATGCCATATCTATAACATAGAGAAACAAATATTAAATATTTTTCTTACTTTACTTTAACCAGCCAAATGAAATACGGAGATAACCAAATTCAAAAATAAAATTATAATGTTTTAATTAAAGTAGGAGAAGATATTTTCAAGAAAGTAGAAGAAATGTAGAAAAGATGATAAAAGAAAAGCACAGATTTAGGAATTTTTTAAAGGGGGAAGTGTCTACTTCAGTCCCCAAAAAATATACAGCCCAGAAATCTCTTGAAAGGTATAAAAGAAATTAAAAACATTAATTGAAAAAAAAAAATAAAAAGTGAAAATAGGAGGTCCAAAGTCATTTTTTTAACTACTGTATTATGTACATTTAATAACACCGCAAATTCTAGGAGGAGAGGGTCAGGACCACCCCCCCCCCCCCCCCGGATCCTCGCATAAATGATTGTTATAAAAATTGTGAAACTACATTGTAAATTATTAACTGACTTTCCAAGCCCTAATTGCTTGCAAACAACTGTTGCGTCATTATCATCCCAGTTTCCGTCACAGACTGTGGACCATATGCCTTCAGTGACCACTTCTACTCTGCCCATGTTTGTTGAGTTTCCATTCACCAATCTAACGTCTGAAAAGTAATTTAAATTTCTTTTTTTCCAGTCGATCCAAGCAATTTAATGTGACTTTTCTAAGTAAGTTTCACTTAAAATGTAAAGGTTTCATTTTAAATGCATAGTTATTATGTTATGATATGATTTATACATGTAGCAAAATTTAATTTCATTCTCGATCTATAACAAATATTTAGAAAAACAAGTATTTGCTAAATGGAAAATGAAATTAACGACATACGCAAAGTAGTTCTGAACTTTATTTTTATATTCCCTAAATAATTTAATAGATACAATAACTGAGTGACCTTTGTGCAATTTTTTGATGTCTCGTAATGTTGTACACCTTTTCCGATTCAAATCCGGAGAAGTACGTGCTGAAACTTATTTCCTCTTAATTTTTCTTTAAAAAATGCAATGATTTTCATCATTTGATATATGTTCAAAATTCCTGAAAATGTATGCTGATTTTTTGTCTAAAAACATGTGATGATATTATGATTTTTAACTAAAAATATCTCGGAAAATTATAAGTGGGAAAGGTACATTGTAAAGTACATGTCCATGTACGTTGCGTATGTCCTTAAAAGAGCTTTGAATTATATAGTTACCATGGAGACAGGGTTTTCCATTGGCCTCACACTGACAGGCATCTCCGGTAAATCCGTTTTTACACAGACAAGCCCCGGTGGTTTTGTCACAAGACTGTGTGTGCATTCGGACACAGGCGCATTTGTCACAGTTGTGACCAAATGTCCAGTTTGAACAAACTAATAAGTCAAACATAAAACGTATATAATAGTTTTGCTTATAAATTTAATAAACTTAACTATTTTCCCACTTTCTTTTTAATGTTCATTCATCATTACCTATGCTTTATCGATATATAAAGTAACTGTTTCTCACCACAACTGGACCCTGCAACGATAATTCTGTCGATTGCAGTCCTCTCCTCCATTCTTATTTTAATCTGTATAATACAATATTTCATTGCACGAAAAATGCTTATATATTCGATTTGTTAATATTCAATTAGATTGATTGATTTCTGTTTTACGTCCCATCCCAGAATTTTTCAATCATATAGAGGTGTCATCATATACCAGTGAAGGGCTCCATAATTAGAAATTAACTTGGCGCTCAGGTCCATTGAGCAGTGAGGCATCTCATTGAATGACCCGCAACTTTCACTTCAAAGTGCCGAGGGCTTGGCAAAGGAACAGTTGCTACCTTTTTAATCTACTTAGGCCAGTCGCACCCAGGGTTTAAACCCATCACAAAGCGACAACTCTACCGACTGAGCTACCGTGCCGTCTATTCATTTAGAGGTGATACATATCTTTAAATTTTATCAGTCAATAATTATCTTTAACGATAAATTATTTATATACCTATGAAACTTTCATATAGGTTGCTCTTTCTTCTGTGTGAAAAAAAATAAATGTGTTCATATGAATGAAACACATTTATATAATAATGGAGAATGTTTAATTACTCCAAAAAAATGGAGAATTTCTCTGGAGGGAAAAATCAAGTCAGCTATTTTATATGTCTTTTTTCATTTATATTCTTGAAGTCCTACCTTATATATAGGTTTTGTTCCATTTATTTGCGTGTCTTTGGTTGTCCAGTTCTGCTGTGACCCAGACAAAACTGCTATAGAAGATTCCATGTACGAGTTGTCTATTGTAGAAATCCTTATTGATCCTCGACCATAAAGGAAGTAGTCAAAATAAAGACAAAACTGCTTTCCTGTATAAAAAGTGCAATTATTGGTGGGATTATAAAATATACACTTGATTAAGCATACATAGCTTAAAACTATTTCTTCTTTATCTATCTATCTATCTATCTATCTATCTATCTATGCACATGTATAAATTACATCTTTGTATAATTGGCCTGTCTATTAGAAACACACTTGGTATCATTTCTCAAAAGTAGTAAACATCGTTATGAAAAGGAGCTCTAAAATATCAAATGGGTGACCTATGGGCAATAAAGCTAACCTGAGTCACTATGACCCAGATGGTCCCATAATTATTTTTATGTAAAACTTTGAACTCATACTGTGACCGCACCCTTCCCCCGGGATGAATGATGATTTGAACAAACTTGAATCTACGTTACCCGAGGATGCTTCCATATAAATATGACTTATCAAGGCTTTGCTGTTCTTAAGAAGACTTTTCCTATAATACACTACCTGAGGATGCATCCATATAAGTATGACTTATCTTGGATTTGCTGTTCTAAAGAAGATGTTTTCCATACTATTATAAATAAAAATGAAATCGTTGCCCATTGTAGCACCACCATTTCCCAGTGTTTAAGACTTGAGGAAGCTTGAATCTTTACAACATGATATTGAATCCAGAAAGGCCACTTAGTTTACTGTCGCCCCATTGAGGATCGACGAAAGGGTCGATGGCGCAATAATCCCAAATTATCTCCTTGGGGGCATGGTTTGAACATACACGAACTTTCACTTACTTAGGTCCTTCGATATTTCTTTGTTTTTTCGAGATATTTCCTAGACGTTTGATCTTCAATTGTGGCCCCGCCCTCTCCCACCCTGATTTGAACAAACATGAATCTACTCTACCTGAGGATGCATCCTAATTAATCTTTTTATTATGACTTTGCTGTTCTTGAAAAAAATTAATGATTTCGTATAAAATTCTGTGTAACTTTGAACTCATGTGGCCCAGCCCTACCCTAGGGGTCATGATTTGAACATAACTGATTCTTCACAACCTTTGGATACTTCTATATCAATATAATTTAAATAGTTTGACTGTTCCTGAGAAGATTTTATTGCATTCCTTTATAAAATTTAACCCTGTTTAGGTCTTTGTGGCCCTACCCTATCCCAGTGGTCATGATTTGAACAAATTTGGAATCAATAATACCTGAGGATGCTCCTGTGAAAATATGAACAATCATCGCTTTGTTGTTCTTTAGATTGTTTTCAAAGGTTTTTTTCTTGTGTATTCCTACGTTCAATGTAAAATTTTGAACGTCCATTGTGGCCCCACCCTACTCAAGGGGTCATGTTTTGAACAAAGTTGAATCTACACTGTGTAATGAAATTTTCAATTTAGATTAAACCGTTTTTGCTGTGGTTCTTGAGAAGAAGGTTTTTAAAAGATGCAACAAAATTTTCACTTATTCTTCATCATTAACCTTGAACGAGGGTGTGGCCCTTTCATTTGAACAAGGTTAATCCCCTTGCCAAAAGATGCTTTGTGGCCAGTTTGGATGAAACTGGACAAGTGGTTCTAGAGAAAAAGTCGAAAATATGATGTGTACATACAGACTGAACAGATAGGCGGACAAAAACCGGCTCAGATGAGCTCAAAATAGTGTCACTAAATAATATTCTGAACTCCATTTTTTGATGTCTAAGAGGGATTCAATACTTTAAAAATAAATAATTGAGAGTCTCAGTAACTTCTGAGAGGGTAATTATTTTGGGGCCATAGTATTTTTAGCCCCCTGCCTTTTAACAATTCATATTGAATGGAGTTGCATATTTGGCATCCATGAAACAGAACTACCACTTCCATCCACTCTATCCCCGATTCTAAACAAATACCCTAAAACAATCATTAAGGGGACTATTAAATCAATATTTTACTATGAAAATTATAATCCTGAGTCAAATGATATACAGAGAGAAGATTGCAGATATATGTTTTCTTAATATAATCAGATGAAGACACTTACGTTTTATATTTAAAGTTATATTCATTTCAGTAAAAAAATTGTCAGCTGACAAGTAATAAGGTTTTGAATCCAGGTAGAGGTAATATATGTCATCAGTTCCTGTGCTTGGTCTCCAGCCGTAATTTGATACATACTGTTAAAAGAAAATGTAGAATACCTAACAGGAAATTCTATTCTTGTGAATTTAAAAAAGATACATTAAGCAATAAGAAGATGGACAAAATGCAACAAATTGCTTACTGTGTGACAAATATGAAAATGGAAAAAAAATCAATTTCAATTATGACAGTTTGTTTTTCTATAATTAATTGAACATAAACGTATACTTTATGTAAAATATCAACAAATCGCATATCATATATGAAATAGCATACAAAGAGAGCAAAATTATTAATTCTTTTTACTATAACACATTTTTTTCATATATACATGTAGGTGTGTCTTAGCACTATTGCTTTGAAAGATTAAATTTGAGCTTGATTATTATTCGTTATCTCCATATTTCTTTCAAAGTATGCGCAAAATATACATTCTTCAGTTAACAAAAACATGAAGCAAAGATCTATTTTAACTTAAAATCTAACTTTTATGACATAACATTCCTATCTTTCAATCTTTCAAAGAAATATTTATCCATTGAGTCCATTTAGTCAAGGGTCATATCAAAAACCGGATTTAAATACATGTACCGCTGTTCATTATCAGCGAAATAGCGTATCGGTTCACGTATAAGTCTCGAATCAGAAATAATTCTCAGGATTTTTATTGCTTAGGTTCGAACCCTTAGAATATCACATGTCTTTTAAATTATAAAATGATTTCTGACCAAAAAAATTCCGCAGAAATGTTTTGTTTGTCATAATCTCATACATCTCAAAGATAAAAACTCTACTCTAAACACAAAATTTACAAAATGAATATTACTTTTATACATTTAAAGCTATAAGAAGTTTACGAAACAAAATGCATCTTAATATTTTATTAGAAATTCGAGCAACATTAATTAATTCATTCTTTGTTTGAAAAAGTTCATAAGATTATTATTTCTCCCCCTTAAATATATTGTAAAATACAGCAAAAACTTTCATATGATATCACATATGTTTTCAATATTTCGTAAATACTTTTTATGATATTAATTTTTCAATTATATATCATCTTTCTCTATGAATTAATCAACACCAGTTCACATAAATTAATTTCACGATTAATACTTAAATCCCTCTTTTATTCCTTAAACAGTACAAACGATAACAATAATTTCCTTCGTCAAATCTATGAATGATTTCAATTTTACGTTTATTCAATATTCACTATTTTTATGCTTTTTTTTTTATTTCAAAACTTGCTGCGAAGTTTGAAAACAAAGCCAAAAAAGGTGAATTACATAAACAATTTTCTTTGAGTAAACTGGTAATTTTAGAAATTTCATAAGTTTATATTAGGCGTATGAATAGAAAGGATGACTGCACTTAAGGACATGCAAAACTTGAGACAAAATAAACTTTTAAAACAAGCTTCTTTTTTTTTAATTTAATTGCAAGAGTGATCAACATCTAATATACAACTTTACGTAATTACATTAGATAAAAGAGTGTATTTACGAAGTACGAATCTGTTTTCAAAGGCGGGGTCATCACAATGTCGTGAATCTCCATACGATAATGAAGATGCCCACTTTTTACTGACTTTATACATAGTCAGCGCATGTTTGTTTATTGTTCTCCTTTTTCAGATTAGTTTATATTAGTTTAAACGGAGTTAATAATCAACAAACATGCGCTCATGGTTTAAAATAGAAAAAAAACTGCTTCTCCTTACATTCGTTCTCTCTGTTGTAACCAAGGGCTGTGACATGTTTACTATTACAATCACCACGTGATTTCTTGCCCCATGTTACTCTGTGAATACTAAATTCCGTCTTGTGACTTGCAAAGAAACATGTTTTTGCTTACTAGGGCACTGTGCTCGAACAAGTTTTCTTGACAATTATTGATTTAAAATATCTTTTACTTATATGGATCTGCTTATATTGTTAATTTCATTTATAACCTTTGTAAATAGTGCATTTATGCAATACAAAATAAAGAGGAAGATGGAAAAAAAAAGAGAATGATCTCGTATTTGTTTTTTATACATGTCGATGTTATTTATCTCGTCTAATTTTAGACACGATCTTGCCAGGTTAGCTCCATCTCTCATGCATACCTAATGTTTAATCAAGGGCAGATGAGTTCTTTATATTTAGAAAGAAGTAGGGACAAAAACATATTTTATCGTATCACAGTTTAAAAGCATTTTTGGATTTAAATTTGGTGCCAAATTGACAGAATTCTTTAGTAAATATACAAAAGTGAAAATAGATTAAGAGACTAAAGCAACAGGAACAACCGAAAAAGACCCAAAACTCAGTGTTGAGTGCAGTCATCCCTTAGTGAGGATTAATTTCAGAAGTTCCAGCGTACGTATTAAGATCATTAAAATTGAATATCTCAAACAATTCATTATGCATTGAAAGTTACAGTTGTTATCTAGACATCAATAAATCGAAAAATCACTTATCATTAAAATTTGATATTTATTTCTTTATAGACTGAATCGCTAATTTTGCATTTTGGCTAAAAATTTCACTTATCTTTTGGTTAGAAGAGT
Source organism: Saccostrea echinata (assembly GCF_033153115.1). Taxonomy (NCBI): domain Eukaryota; kingdom Metazoa; phylum Mollusca; class Bivalvia; order Ostreida; family Ostreidae; genus Saccostrea; species Saccostrea echinata. The sequence continues at coordinate 4,748,698 of NW_026889813.1, read as the reverse complement.
AAAAAAGAGAAAAAAAACGCATACAAAGGCGAATATATTTACGTTGTGAAAAAATGAATTTGATTTTTTTTTCTGCCAGGAAATTGTATTATTTAAAATCATGTGAATTTTGAAATATTTTTCTTTTCTTATAGGTTTTCAAACACCAATTTAAATCTTCAAAAGGTATTTTACCGTTGGAAAATAAAAAGTCCCTCTGTATATGTCCTTAAACAGAAAGAACAATAAAAAGTTATTTTCTTGATCAAATTTAATTTGATTTTGACTTAATACGTACATTAATTTAATTATTAGTTTTTTTTTAATATAAATATATTAGATTCATTAGATTTCTTTAGACAAGATCGCAAGATGCTAACAAAAGTATAAAAATGTATATATATATATATATATATATATATATATATATATATATATATATATATATATATATATATATATATATATATATACATACATATATATATATATATATATATATATATATATATATATATATATATATATATATATATATATATATATACATATTTCTGAATGAATTATAGTGAATTATATTTGCAATGCACACTACAAAAAATGCATTTGATCTTTTTTGAAAAAAAAGATTTATATCATTTTAAATCATGTTAATAATTTTGAAATAATATATAACAATAAACATTATTCTCTTATCAAATTTCTGTGTGATTTTGACTATATACTATGTTTCTATAAAATTTTTTAAAAGGCATATAATTTATCTGAGAGAATTATATTTACAATGCACATTACAAAAATTGCATTTAATCTTCTATGAAATAAAAATTCATTTTTTAAATCATGTTAATTTTCAAAAATAAATCTTTCTTTAAAGGTTATTCAAAACCAGTAAATGTCTTTTAAAGCCATTTTACCGTTGGAAATAAAAAGCTTCCTCTGTCCTAAAACGGTAAAAACAATAGTTATTTTCTTTATCAAATGTATGTATAATTGTTACTTTACAATTCTTCAATTTTTAGCATTGTTTAAAACAACTTTATAAGATTCTTTTCCAAGTTCTGATAAAATTTAAAAAGGACTTAAAATTTATCTGTGTGAATAATATTCACAATGCACATTACAAAAAATGCATTTAATCTTCTTTGAAATACAAATTTGTATTATTTTAAATCATGTTAATTTAAAAAAAATCTTTTCTTTAATCCAAAACCAGTTGATGTTATCAAAAGCTATTTTACCATACGAAATATATATCTTCCTCTGTCCTAAAACAGTAAAACAATAAACAATTATTTCTTTTATCAAATTTATGTGTGTTTTTGATTTTACAATTACTTAACTTTTAGGATGTTTAAAATAATTTTTTTAGATTCTTTTTGCAAGTTCTGATAAAATTTAAAAAGGGTATAAAATTTATCTGAGTGAAATATATTCACAATGCACATTACAAAACTTGCATTTAATCTTCCTTGAAATACAAATTTATATTACTTTAAATCATGTTAATTTTCAAAAAAAAAAAAAAAAAAAAAAAAAAAATCTTTTTTTAATCCAAACCAGTCTATGTCTTCAAAAGCTATTTTACCATTGGAAATATAAAGCTTCCTCTGTCCTAAAACAGTACAACAATAAACAGTTATTTCTTCTATTAAATTTATGTGGGATTTTGACTTTACAATTATTCAACTTTTAGGATGTTTAAAATAACTTTAAGATTCGTCCATTTCGCAAGTTGCTCATCTTCGCTAGCCAAGGGTTTCTGATACGCTACTCTCCTCATAAGCCCTTGGCATACGGTGTTAAAAAAAGTTGGGATTTTTTTCTCAAGTTGTGATTGGAGTTGATCGACATCGTTTGACCAATCAGCAATTGTTTTTTGTAAATGACGATATTTGCGTTCGGGATATATCTTGACTCTTTAATATCGGGAATGAAAAATGCAAGTAAGCAACGATCCGTAAGATAACATGTCATTCTATGAATAGTTATATGGTGTCATCCAATATCCTAATCTACGTGCAAAGTATGAGATTAAGAATCTATACTGAAGGTGTAGATTTGCATTTTAACATGTTTAAATAACAAATTAACATAATTCATTACCTTCTTGTTAATTATTCTTTAAGAACATTATTTTTTTAAATACGCTTTTTATTTCTGTCGATGACGCAATCTGTGCGTAACCTGGTAAGAATCGTGATCACGTGACGAAAACAATCCCGTCTTTGTCAGCACCGTATGCCAAGGGTTTATGAGGAGGGTAGCGTATCAGAAACCCTTGGCTAGCGAAGATGCAAGTTGCTAAAAAGAGTGAAAAAAGGGTTGGATTTATCGGAGTAAATTATATATACAATGCACATTATAAAATATGCATTAGATGTTCTTTTAAATAAAATTAAATATTTTGGATATAATTTTTCATTCTTCTCACTATTTCAAATTTTAGGCCATTTTACTGTTCGAATTGCAGAATGAAACAGTCAAAATAGATTTATGATAATTTTTCAACCCAGCTTTAAGTGATTCAAACATTTCCAACGTTACGTTCTTAAATATAGTTTATTGATATTCGTTTTTCATTTGTAAACATGCATTATTAACAAGAAGCTCAAGTAACTACGGTCCTGCAGTTCTTAATTAGCAGATTTCCTCCTCTCTGAAAACCTAAGTAAAATTTTGAGCACATCTAATGGTCAAACCTTACCCCTTATAGTCATGATTTGAGCAAATTTGAATCTACACTACTAATAATGGTTCTGTTTTTCTTGAGTACTATATCTAGATCTTTCTTTTTTTTCTAAATAATAAATCCTGCATATTACTTTGTAAAACTTTGATCTCTCATTGTGGCGCAATACTACAGTAGGAGTCATGATTTGAACAATATTTTGAATTAACACTTTCTTAGGATGCTTCAAGATAAATTTGATTAATCATGGCTTTGCTGCTCTTGAGGAAAAAATTTTAAAGACTTTTTTCTATGTATTCCTAAATAAAACGTTTGGCGTCTCATGTGTTCCCGTTCAACCTTCACGGTCAAGATTCTATACTACATAAGGATGCTTCCAATTAAAAACGACTCATAATAAGTTTGTTGTTCTTGAGAAGAATATTTAATTAGTTTTCCAATGTAAAACTCTAATCGGCCATTCTGGCTGCATCCTACTCCCGGGGTCATGATTTAAACAAGTCAATAACACCTGCATTTTTACCTGGAGGATGCATCCATGATGTCTTAACATTTATTTGCTGTTATTGAGAAGAATATCTTAAAGATTTTTCATATATTGTATTGTAGCCCCGTCCCATCCTCGGGGGGCAATTATTTGAACAAATTTGAATCTACACTGCCCGAGGATGCTTCCATAAAAATATGATTAATCATGCATTTGCTGTTCTTGAGAACAAAGATTTTTAAAAGATTTTTTCCTGAATATTCATCTGAATTTTTTGATTGCCTAATGTAACCATACTTTAACACTGGGTGAGGGGAGATTGGGGCATGGTTTGAATAAAATTAAAACTATACTATAAGAGAATGCTTCCATATTACTATGATTAATTATGGCTTTGCATTCTTGAGAAGAACATTTTTTCATACATATTCCTTTGTAAAATATCTTTTCTAGATCAATGTTATTGAGATTTTTAAAAATTTAAAGGATATTTTATTATTTTATAATTATCGCCTTATTAAAGTCGCTTGGTCCGATTAAGACTCATATTTTTCTTACACAATAAATCTACATGTGGACATAGAATATATATAAAATAAATCATGAGTCTGTTTTTCCCCGGTTAACAACAGTATTTAGGAGAAAAATCTCAGTCCAAAACCATGTTCACAAAACAAACAAGCTATGGATATATAAATGGGTGAGACCACATGACTTCCAAGAATGTAAAACAAACCCTGAGGTGAGAAACACTTGAAATTACCGTTTGACATAATTGTATCGTTCATAATTGCAGTTCAACCCTGGCAATTAATTCCCTCAAGTACCCACCTATTGTGTTTTCCTATGTAAATATACGCTGCTTTCGTAATTTAATTTATTTTTTTTTTTACCAATTCGGATTTGTGTTTTTTTAACGCTCAGATTTTGGACTACCACGTGCTCTTTGACTTCAATCGTGCGATTTATTTACAAAGCCACTGAACATGAGCAAGCTTTGCATTCTCTCTATTTTTTGTGTGAACCAACAAAAATTACTTTTTTAAACTTCAATATATTAGGCCATAAAAAATTAATTAATAGTTTCTCAGGCCAAAAATTTCAAAATTCAATGCGGCAGGCAGGGATTTTTTTTTTCTTTTTAAAGCAGCTATCTTTTTCTCATGTCAGTCGTTCAATAAAATGATGATATTAACTGATTCTCACTTTTTTGTTCTCTTAATATACTAATTATAATGTACTCAACTTTAAATTATGTTATTCTAAATATTTCTTTAAAAGTTAATTAATAAAGGACTGTATAGACTTGAAGAATATTGTTTATCTAATAAAAACGTCTATCTATTATTGTTATAAAAAGGGAAATAACTCAATTTTCTTTTTCAACTTGGAAAAATATAAAATTGAGTTATTTCCCTTTTCAAAATGTCAATAAAATTGATCAATACGGCCGTTTTTGACCTGATGCGGCGGTGCCTGAGAAACTATTGATTAATTTTTTTTTGGCCTTAATACCTTTTAAAATAACAAATGCTGAAAATATATTTCTAAGAAATTGGAATCTTTCTGGTAAGAATAATTTTCACAAACAAACAGAAATATATATATTTTTTTAATCATAACATTGGGACCAAGCGACTTTTAAAAAGGGTGTCTATTCCATTGAGAAAAAAAAATCCCCTTTACCCTGGGATGCTTTGTGGCAAGTGTGGTTGAAATTGGCCTATTGATACTTGAGAAGAAGATTTTTCTTTTTTTCTTTTGGGAAAGAAAATACTGATCTTCTTGATAACTAAAAATAGCATTTATTACTAGATTCTACAAACAACTGAAATACACTTACAGAGTTTCGGTACAAACGTGAATTTGACGTTTCAATGCTGCACGTGTCTTTCCATGAATACTTTTCAAAAGAGCAAAAGAATATGACGTCAGAAAAATCTATAAAAAAAAATAAATAATATTAATAATAATAAGGCATCAATGTGAAATAAAAAATGTAAGAGAGAGAGAGAGAGAGAGATGATACGGGCAACTAACACAAGTGGACTGAATTTTTCAGGAAATGACCATTTTACGTACATCTAGAACTGGTCATATTTGGAGTGATAAAAATTTTCACATTTGGCCAGCATCATTTAATTATTAATATATTAATTCAGTTATAATTAAGGTTAGCATATGAAATTTTATAATAGTGAATCTTTTCTTTGGAATTTATTGCTTTTGTACAAATAATATTTCTTTGATTAACATTGGTAAAAAATATTCATTCGAATATGATTATAACAAGGATTTCTCTTAAACATCTACGAATCATAAACAAAGTATATAGGAGTGATACTATGGGGAAAATATAGCACAGATTTGGCAAATGGTAATTTCTTGGTTATTTTTGTTTGGAAATTTAACCTGCATGTAAAGAATATCAGAGACTAGCATGTTAGTGGACAACTCATGAATCATTTAATCTGCGTAAACACAATTTTGTAAGATAATTCAACAAGAGGCCCAAGGGACACATAGCTCACCTAAGCGCTGTGGCTAGGAAAAAAGCAAAAATCAGTTCAGTATTGAAAAGCTTTAATGCATAAGTGGTCCCGACCTACCCCCTAAAAAGGAACGGGTGGGGGTGTATGATTTGAACAAAATTGAATCTACACTAATTAAAAATGCTTACATATTTCTTTGTCTGTGACTTTTTTCCCTACAAATTTGAACTTTCATTATGGTCCTACCCTACCCCCAGGGGTCATGGTTTGAACAATTCTGAATCTACTCTATCTGAGGATGCTTCCATATAATTATGACCAATCATAGCTTTGCTGTTCTCGAGAAGAAGATTTTTTAAAAAAAATTCCCTATGTATCCGTACGCATAACTTTAATCATCAATTGTGGCCCCACCCTATCCCCAGGGGGGTCATGGTTTTTTTTTTTCAAACATGAATCTACACTACCTTAGGATATATCCAAATAGTTAATAACCAATCATGGCTTTGCAGTTCTTGAGAAGATTTCGTCTATATATTCCTATGTAAAACTTTGATTGTCCATTGTGACCCCACCCTACCCCCGGGGGACATGATTTGAACAAATTTGAATCTACACCACCTGAGGATGGTTCCATATAAATATGACCAATCATGGCTTTGCTGTTCTTGAGAAGAAGATTTAAAAAAAAAAAAATCCCTATATACTCCTTTGTAAAACTTTGATTGTCCATTGTGACCCGACCCTACCCCAGGGGGTCATGATTTGAACAAACTTGAATCTACGCCACCTGAAAATGCTTCCACATAAATATGACCAATCATGGCTTTGCTGTTCTTGAGAAGAATTTTAATTTTTTTCCGATATATTCCTATGTAAAACTTTGATCGTTCATTGTGGCCCCACCCTAACCCCGGGGGTCATGATTTGAACAAATCTGAATCTACACCACTTGAGGATGCTTCCATATAACTATGACCAATCATGGCTTTGCTGTTCTTGAGAAGAAGATTTTTAAAGATTTTTGCTATATAATCCTATGTAAAACTTGGATCGTCCACTGTGGCCCAACCCTACCCCTGGGAGTCATGATTTGAACAAACTTGAATCTACACTACCTGAAAATGATTCCACATGAGTTTCATCTTTCCTGGTCCACTGGTTGTTGAGAAGAAGATTTTTAAAAGATTCCATTAATTTTTCACTAATCTATAATTATCTCCCCTTGGAAGAGGGCTTGGCCCTTCATTTGAACACACTTGAATCCCCTTTACCCAAGAATACTCTGTGCCAAGTTTGGTTGAAATTGGCCAAGTAGTTCTAGGGAGGAAGATGACAATGTGAAAAGTTTACAGCGACAACAACGGCGACGGCAACGCCGACAGACAACGGACAAATTTTGATCAGAAAAGCTCACTTGAGCCTTCGGCTCAGGTGAGCGAAAAATGTACAATGAACAGAAAAAAAATAATCAAAAAACGAACTCACATAATTTTTGAAAATGCAATTCATGACAGAGACATAAATCCAAAAGATTAAATATATGTACTCGTTTTATCATATGTGACTTGTAATGTGTTGGTGATAATTATTTCCTTTACTTTAATTCTCAAAATATAATTTTAAATACCTGAACAAGATGCCGAATGATTGAAGGATCCTTCTTTGCAGATGCACCTGTCAAGTTTACATTTAGAAGACGATCCCGAGCATGGAGCTGTAGATATATGACAGCTACAATCGTCCCCTGTAAAACCGTCACGACAAGAACAGGTTCCGTCTCTAAAATCACACCCAGTACTAGTGTCCCTGTCACAGTCACATGTCTCTGAACAGTCTTTAGAATATCTCCATTTTGGGCACTCTAAAATTAAACATGTTAAATATGGTGAACTCTCTTTAGGAACTTCCAAATTTTCACCACCAATACCTCTTTAAAAAGGTCTGAAATTGAATGAAAAGAAAATTACTTCTTGCACGGAACAAATGCGATTACGTCTCATTAAAAAGAAATGTAAAATAAAAAACAAAATCCAAGACTAATTACTTTGTATCTATCTTAAGTATGAAAGTCTGAGAGAACATCCATTATGGAATCAAAACCCTACGACATGGATACATTTGATTCTCCTCAACATACGGTTTTTTTTTTCCAAAGTAATGTCATTTTAGCAGATTGGGGTGTAATCTGTCGGACTTAAAGGGTATTAAGCTAATCCTTAGAATATCAACAAATCCTTCTCCTAAGAAATGCGAACCTTGAATAAAAACATAAGAAAACTATATATGTGTAAGAAAAACATTACCATGTAAAATAACAATATATTATGTCAATAGGGTCATGACTTGTTGAATTATTCAAAATATGAAGATGCTGCCATTAAAATAGATGTATTCATATTTTTTTTTTCATTTTTGTTTATAGGGGCCACCAAAGGTTACTATGAAAGCTTACCTCCTAGTGTAGCCCTGTCCATGTGTTCAATTTATTCATAACTGAAAATCACATTTATGTAAATCATATACGGTATCAATTTTGATGCACCAGATGCGCATTTCGACAAATAATGTCTCTTCCGTGATGCAATGATTTATCTGTGTCTTTGTTCGTTAAAAATTAAAGGATTTATTTCTTTAATGAAATCATGAGAAAATTTGATTGTTGCATCAAAGGAGACCAATATTTAAGCTTATCTCAAATTTTCTTCATAATTTCATAACAATGTTTGCACAAAAATGTACGAAGGTTTCCTGTGCACAAGTTACAAAGTTAAACCATACACCCTACTGTGATACACTTCTACTCAAAGGGAGAAAATTCAAGCAAAACATGAAAATTAAATGCTCATATGGATTTGAAAACGTTTTTTTTTTTTATCTAGTGTAAATGTAAACCTCATTCGTGCCCCATTTAAACCTTTATGACCATTACTGAAATGGTTTAAGGTAGTACACAACACGAATTTTTTTTTATGCAATTTTTTTCCAAATTTGTTTTTTAACCTTTATATATTGTTCAAAGACGCACAACCCCTCTTCATATGTATAATTTCAAAAAAAAAAAAAAAAAAAAAAAAAACACGTACAGATTTTTACACATATAATTTGAAATATGGCCCATCAGATCCCTGGAAGATAATCGTGAATTCAGATTGTGCTTTACCTAAACATTACCATTAGAAACAATACACATGTTTAAGATGGTGTTTGTAATAATAAGCTTTTTTGTTTACTCAATTTCATTAAAAATTACTGATATCAGTATATTTGAGCACGTAATGATATGACAATGGAAAACATACAGGCCTTGTGTGCTCAAAGTACGAAGAGGATTAAGTAAGTAAATAATGGAATAGCTTGGGAATGTCACATTCACATAAAAAAATTAATATGCTACACAAGAAGATCTCCTCAAAGAAAAACATAGGTAATCAAAGATTACGAAGCTCACCTCGACGAATGTTATCAGTAAAAGTAATGCAAATCTCACATCATATTTTCTTTATAGTTAGTGTGCATCCTGAAACAATATTCATGCAAGTTCTGTGTAAGTAAGTCTTACAGTTCGTTGGGAATTCACCTGTTCCAAAAACTTAAACCTGTTCACTAATCAAGAAAAAGTCTTTCATTTCCTACATCCGAAGCAAGTCTGGAATGCACCATCTATGCAAGTTAAATCATAACAGACCATATAATTATAGAGCTACTCCAAACACATTGTCATGGTTACTCATTTGGAAAATGTAGGTCAGATCCAGCATCCGAAGCAAGTCTGGTAGTGCCCATCCCTAGATACATCATCCATGCAAGTTTGGTCCAGGTAGGGCTTATAGTTACTTGGGAATGGACATGCTCCAGAAACTTGAACCTGGTCACTCATCTGGAAAATGTAGGTCAGATCCAGCATCCGAAGCAAGTCTGGTAGTGTCCATCCCTAGATGCATCATCCATGCAAGTTTGGTTCAGATAAGGCTTATAGTTACTTTGGAATGGACATGCTCCAAAAACTTTAACCTGGTCACTCATCTGGAAAATGTAGGTAAGATCCAGCATCCGAAGCAAGTCTGATAGTTTCCATCCCTAGATGCATCATCCATATAAGTTTGGTCCAGGTAGGGCTTATATTTACTTGGGAATGGACCTGCTCCAAAAACTTTAACCTGAACACTCATCTGGAAAATATATGTCTGATCCAGCATCCGAAGCAAGTCTGGGAGTGTCTATCCCTAGATGCATCATCCATGCAAGTTTAGTCCAGGAAGGGTTTTTTACTACTTGGGAATGGACCTGCTCCAAAAACTTAAACCTGGTCACTCATCTGGAAAATGTAAGTCAGATCCAGCATCTGAAGCAAGTCTGGGAATGTCCATCCCTAGATGGATCATCCATGCAAGTTTGGTCCAGGTAGGGCTTATAGTTACTTGGGAATAGACTTGCTCCCAAAACTTTAACCGGGACGCCGACGCTAACGCCGATGCCAACGCCGGGGGTATAGCATAAGCTCATTTCGACTTCGTCGAGGTGAGCTAAAAATTACAAAAAATCTACAAAATGATTGAAAGAGAACAAAGGTTTAAATGTGTCAAAATGAGAAATTTAATCCTTGGGTTTTAGATATTTAAGTATAAGTAATTCCCTAATATCACTGCTTTGCAGGAAAAACAGTTTTCCCTTACACATAAAGATCTTTCTTTAAAGAGGAAATACAAAATTCACAAACACTCATAAAGCTCAAAAGTCCATTTAAACCTTACAAATTTTTGCAGAACAGAGAGGACTTCAAACATCAGATGTAAAATGTGAGACTGACCACCACAGTGGACGACTGGACTGTACGAGCAGGAGGAGCCAGTTCTTGAAGGACATTCCGACAGCATATCCTCTGTTCCTATACAACTGACCGATTTCCTGGTATATCCATACCTCTTATACTTTGATGTTGAATATACAACTTCCCTGAAAGAATGACATTTTCCATTAAATAATAAGATGCGTTCACAGTAAAATAGATCTTTGGCAAAACAAAATTAAATACTGCCAACCTTCACGTGGATTTACTTTGAGCTGTATTCATATACTAATCAAAACCTCTGACTCTCCAGTCTAATGAGAACTACATGTATCAATGTTGTTAAGCATTTTGTCATATAACTGGAAATCATATCTAAAGATTGTTTTTAAACAACTAATATGTATTAAATTTTTCATTGTATTATAGTCATTTATTTCGATCTTTATTAATTGATATTGGTTGAATTACTGATGGAATTAAAGGAACAGCCTTAGTCATCAAACGATCAACCCGTGAGACCAGATTTCTCATATGCGCAAGCATGTAACGATCTTGACGAGCAGTAGTTACCCGACGTTTGACTGTTGACTATTCAAGTCTGTTTCACTTCCGGACACATGAAACTTCCGGTAAGATCACACTGACACATTGATTGTCACGAATGTAATTTTGATTAGTATATGTACAGTGATTTGTCCCTTTAAAATTGTATGTACAAAGTGAATAAAAGTGAAATAGGGATCATATGAAGCTACATATGACGCTTCATTTGCAATACACTCAAAAATCTGTTTTGAATTTTCAGATTCTAATATACGTACGTGCTTAGGTTAAGATGACGGCAGATAACAATAGCATTGTCTTTCAAATTGTTATTACAGATACCATCCCATCCATCACCTTCGAAGACTTGCACCAGTTTGTCCGGATCTAAGCGCACATTGTCTGTGAGAAAAGGATATATAATTGTCATCACATCATAAAAAATTACATTTTACATCCAGTTTGATACTTATAAGCTTTTGACCTTACCTTGGAACATAACATGAAACTATATTAGCTATGAAAACTGTGTACGTTTAAGTGTATATGCAAATGAATTATCAAAATGGGAAAAAAATGTCTTCAAAATTAACAAAATTATATAAGTTGTTCTCCACCAATGAAGTTTATATAATTTCTACATTTTTAACTCAACTAATTGAATCATCTTTCCAAAATCAATCAATAATCAAATGACTATCACATTACTGTATGATGATACATGTAATAGCAAATTTCCAAACATGGGACTTCGACCTTCAACTAACCCAAAAGAAAAGGACATTTGCCTTCGAATATCCTTCAATCATAAGGAAAGGTTATCATTTTATCGCTCTATATAACTGAAATATGTCCATAGGACATGAATGCCCCGCCGAGGGTATATTAGTAATGCAACATTTTAACACAAATTGAGAAAAGTGAGGTCAAGGTCAAAGGAAAGGTCAAGGTGAAAAAATACTGATGCAGTTGAATAGCTTACGTTAGTATGTATCAGCATATGAAGTTTGACACAAATTTAAGAAAAGTGAGGTCAAAGTCAAATGATAGGTCAAGGTCAAAAAAAATTTTTTTTATGCAGTTGAAAGGTTACATCGGTATGTATTAGCATATGAAGTTTGATAAAAATATTATGAATGGTTTTAAAACTAAGCTAAACACTAATTAAAGAAAAGTGAGGTCAAGGTAAAAGGAAAAGTCAAAGTCAAAAAATACTGATGCAGTTGAATAGCTCTCATCAGTATGTATCAGCATATGAAGTTTGATAACACTATCTTGAATGGTATCTTTAAAACTGAGCTAAAAACTTATTTAAGAAAAGTGAAGTCAAGGTCAAAGGAAAGGTCAAGGTAAAAATATTGATGCTGTTGAATAGCTCCCATCAGTATATATCAGCATATGAAGTTTGTTACAAATATCTTGAATGGTTTCATTAAAACTGAGCTAAACACTAATTTAAGAAAAGTGAGGTCAAGGTCAAAAGAAAGTCAAGGTCAAAATATGTTGATGCAGTTGAATAACTTACATCAGTATGTATCAACATATGAAGTTTGATTACACTATCTTGAATGGTATCTTTAAAACTGAGCTAAACACTAATTTAAGAAAAGTGAGGTCAAGGTCAAAAAATGTTGATGCAGTTGAATAGCTCTCATCAGTATGGATCAGCAAATGAAGTTTGATTACACTATCTTGAATGGTATCTTTAAAACTGAGCTAAACACTAATTCAAGAAAAGTGAGGTCAAGGTCAAAGGAAAGGTCAAGGTCAAAAAATATTGATGCAGTTGCATAGCTCTCATCAATATCTATCAGCATATGAAGTTTGATAAAAATATCATGGATAGTTTCTTTGAAACTGAGCTTTGAACAGAGCTAAACGCAAAGTGTGACGGAAGGACAGACGGAAGGATGGAAGGACAGACATGACATGACAAACACTATATGCCCCGGCCATATTCATGGCGGGGCATAAAAATATTGAATGAAGTATTAGACAGCTTACCATACTCAAGGACTAATTTAGGGTACAAGAATCTTAATGACTGACATTTATTAAATTTCAGTAGCTTTCTGCTGGTAGATGATATTTAAGAAATGACATGAAGCGACTATGTAGAGATGCTGAAGACGTAACGACGAGCACTGAATAAATCAAATCATCAAAATAATACTACAGTCAATATCACAAAAAACCTTTTTAATGATAGTGAATACATATAGGTACAACTTTAAGGAGGAATGCCACACCAAACTTTAATTAATGAACATTTGAAGTGTCTCTTAGGAAATATGATTTCATCATCGAAAGTTAAATTTAAGCTCGAAATTATTTTTAACGATTTTATAGCATTTATTTTAATGAAAATAGAAGAAGAAAAAAATTAAATATTGCAAATAAGACACTTGAGAGCTTCAAATTTGCAGTTAATTAATGCATAATATAAATATCTAACAATGTCAAGAAAAGTCAGATATTTTACTTATTTTATATCAATATTTTAAAGATAAATATCATATTTTGTTTATAATTTTTTCTCTTGATAAAATCTTCAACAAGAGATCTCGGATGGACAGACGGACGGATGGACGGACAGACTGATCACTATAGGGCACCCGCAGAGCGGGGCCCTAATAAATGTATAATCTGTTTTGTAGTTTTGTTTCATTTATTTTTAATATCACTGTCTTCTTGATTGAAAAGTTGAAGTTTCCATAGCAATACTTGTAGAGAAAATATTTAAATACATCTTCAGCAAAGAGAAGAACATTTTCCTTACCTGTGCAATTGTGGTCTGATTTCGTAAAACCTTTCTTACAAATGCACAATACATTATTCGATTCCTCGTAGCAATCAGAAACGTTTGTGTTACAGGTATGACGACCAACTTGGCAATTGCAGGAAAACCCGGTATACCCTGGCTTACATATACATTCTCCAGTTTCCATATCACAAGAAGCAGTATTATAGCTGTTACATGGACAGTCTTCCTCACAGTTGTCGCCATACTTCATGTGAGGGCATTCTAAAAAAAACTGGTTTCTTCAACATTGATGGAATAAGTCAAATGAAGAAAATTCAGACAAATGACCACGAAAACTAATTATTTTAAGAAAGGAAAATTTATGGTAATTGTATTAAATTACACAAAAAAGAAAATAAAATGGATCATTTACAAAGCAACTGATCAAGTATATTTCTACATTTTTTTAAGTATTACAATTTCTGGGCTAAGCAGTTTCTAGAAAAAGCTTTATTTCAAGTTAAATGTTTTATTTATACTTAAAATGGCATAGATAACTTTCACAAGGCTGTCAAAAAAGCTGGTATTGGTTTAAATAAATAATAATACTAATCCTTTTTTTAAATATGTTTGTAAAGTATGTTATGGTTTACTAAAAGGTTCCATCAGTGACCCTTGTTTTCAGTCAAAGACTTCTGATACCAACATGTCAACAATCAAAATATTTACAGTGAAATGCAGTACTTTCCAGGAACAACCAAAATCACTATATCCCTATTCATTTGATGACAGATGAATTAATTCACAAACTAATAGTTACAAATATATGTAGCAAAAGCAAAAAAAAAAAAAAAAGGGGGGGATTATTGCTAAATACACCAATTTCATCCACGTTGGAGTACGTTTTTCAGCATCCAATTTAAACAGACTTTTAAAAAAATCAAAGTTTGGTGATCGTACTACATTTAAAATTGATTTTTAACCACAATCGAATAGATGGACAGAAGATAAAACAGATTATTTTGAGTAATCTAATAAGGTTTTTTTTTCTTTCGTAGTAACTTTAGATTAAAGACAAAGTTGTTGAATCTTACCACTATCACACGAGATCCAAACCCTGGTGTACCTATAACTCGAACAGTAGCTCCCATTGTCTGCCGAGCAGTCTGACAGAGATTCCTCATTACCATTACAATTGACATACTTTAGGTGTGTTTTGGCACTCATGTAAGATGTACTTCCAGATTTTTCTTGCACATATTTCCTGTTTTAAAAGTATTTTAATGTACTGAAGCTAACAAGAATAGTGTTGCTAAGAACTCTACAAAATTCAATTTTTAGTCCATTATGATTGTCCATCGTATGTGTTTTTATACAGTGAAATACATTTTCGAAACTTTTTTATTGTTGATTAGAGTTTTTACAAAATATTATGCATGCAAGCGCAATGCTATCTGCCTATACATTGACAATAACCAAATGCAAAAAATCGTCTCGTCCAAATATGCATATCAGAGAACTACTACAGCGTGTATCAATCCTCAAAATAAAAAAAAATCATATAACAGGGACAAATAAGTAAAATAACATTTATTTGACTCCTTATATCTTTCGAGAGACAGTCAGGTGCAATCTACTTAAAATCATGTAAGACGCGTTTGTCTCCCATTAGCGTCAGTCACAGCAATAAAACGTCTGGACATGCATGAAGTGAATCGGGAGATGCCTTGAGTGGAAATTATTGAGGCGTCTAGCTAGGGTGCACAAACAATGTCTTGCTGGAATAGAGAATTTGGTATCGAGAAAACTGCAGCACTATATGGGGTCGAAGATTCTGTTCAAAATATCGCGCAGCTGTTACACATATGCCCCTACATGGAAAAACATTTTGAAGGGCAACGGATTGGCAACGGGTCCAAGTTTTTGGAACAGTCCAATGACACATTACATGATGCTTGATCAACCTCAGGAGTCCCTTTCTTACTACATGTACATTTGTCTGAATAACGTTGTCCATGTCTTGCGCCATACCCTTTAACATTCTTCTGCGATAGATATGCAATACTGACGTTTGTCAGAGATGATGTTTGCCACAGCTGATGACACAGTGCCCATCTATGGTCCATTGTAAGCGTTCCTGGTGGTGTTTAGGTGTGAGGACCGGACCCTTGGCCGGGTGGAACAGTTTGTGGTTAAGAGCAGTTTTATGCGACGGATAGATTTCTTGAGGAATCCTTTTGTCTGTTAGGCTGTCTGTGTTGTAGAAAATTGATCATGTAAGCGCTTATGAAGATTGTACCTCTCCTGACGTTGCCTTTGACTACTGCTTCGTGAACAATCTGACGGCCTGTTTGTTTCAATTGCAATATCTTAAGCGTTTTTTGTTTGTATGTTGTTTAACGTCCCTCTCGAGAATTTTTCACTCATATGGAGACGCCACCACTTGCCGGTGGAGAGCTGCAAATTCTGTCCTATACTCGGCACTTATGGCCATTGAGCAGTGAGGGATCTTTTTCGTGCCAGCACCTACTGCGACATGGGACCTCGGTTTATACGGTCTCATCCGAAGGACCGGTCTCCACGTCGCACAGTGGGATTCGAACCCGCGACGTAAGGATCAACTCCTTACTTCGCGACTTTAGAGCAGACACTCTAACCACTGCGCCACGCAGGCGACTATCTTAAGCGTAATATGGTTTAAATATTGCAACTGAAAGTATCACACCAGTAATTAACCAATCAAAATGAACTTAGTCAACTGTAGTTCCATACATAATAAAGAAATATTTTTTTTATTGTGAGAAATTTTATATTTTCCCTTATTCTTTTTTTTTTTTTTTTTTTTTTTTTTTTTTTTTTTTTTTTTTTTTACATTTTTGGTATCTGTGCTTAGGATATTTTATGTACTTTGTAACATATTAAAGGTTTTTGACAGGAACTATTTCTTTCGGGGCATAGGAGGCCACTTCCTGGGGTGCACACAGGATGTTTATAAACACATTGAATACACGTGGTTTTGAGGGTATTCCTATTTACGGATGGAAAAAATCAGAAAATGCCGTGTACGTACCCTATTTTTTGGTGTCAGCTGATATGACTGGTAACTTTTAACACTTCCTGCTAAATATTTTTTCATCAATTCGAAAACCTGATTTTTAATGATTTTTTATTCTATATAGAATTATATAGTGAAAACAATTACCGGTGTGATATCTTGAATGCATCAGCAACCAACTTTGGCCTCTGGCCAGCATTTGGCGTGTTCAATTTAAACGAAACTAAGGTCCTACATCCCAGTAAGACTAAATTGGTTGAAAAATTAGAATTGTTGGATACTGAACCTTTAGTCTGCTGAATAACGTTTGCCTGACCAAATATTGCCTTATTTTATAATCTATTGTTTTCAAAAGTCTGCTGCACCAGAGGCCATTGCATTGTCATAAACAGAATATCAAAATGTATTCAACAGTAAAACTATCGTGACTTGACAAAGACATACAATAGAAAGTTTCAGAAAGAAATTTTCGTTAAAATAACGTTTTTCAGCATTTAAAATCTCCAATCAGCTTTTGTCAAGCGACATTTCATTTGCGTTTTAGTTCAATCTGGTATTATACAGAGTTTTATCTCGATGATATTTCCTAATACATGGAAAAAAATGTTACTGAGGAGCGTGCCGCCCGACCTTTAATAAATTATTTAGTACCAGATACGTTTTATAAATAAAAATAAAAATCTTTAGATAGGTTTAAATACACTTAACTAAAGCAATATTTTTAAAAGTTGCATAATTGTTGTTAGGGTAAATTCCTTATTCAACGTTCATATCATTTAAAATATTTTTTTTAACATAATGTAAAAGAATATTAAAACAAATCGCAAGTGTAAAATCCCTTACGTTGGCAGCCCCAGTTCTCGACAGGCTACTTCAGCATCATCCTCATCAAATCCACTTTCACAAACATAACCCCATTCTTTGTTGTGATAAATTTGAAGAGTTCCACTGGTTTCTGTATTTGTTGTTTGTTTCGATACTAGCCGTATCCATGGTTCTAGTGCAAGAAGAAATCGAAATAAACATGCGTGTCATTGTTAATATTTAAGAAAGTTCAGAGCAAAATTTAAATTAACAAAGATATCGTCTTTATATAAAGTCGATGTTAAACAAAAGGCAAACGGGAAAAAAGCAATAATTTTGATTGTGCTTGTATATTTGATAAAGACCACATATCTTCTCTAAATATAATAGGACATAATAGATAGTGGATTAGAAATAGAATAAGTTTTTAATACTTTTATTTCGAATGAAAGAAAAAGCGAGCAAGCTCACATACCCCACGCTCCCCCAAAACTCGACAATGCAACACGTAATGAATGGCACAGTGCATTTTAAATACACAGTATAATTCAAAAAGGGGCATTACTTGCAAAAAATCCTCACATCAAAACTACTTGCATATACGGACATTCAAATCTTTGTATGTTACAAATTTAATTGGACTGAAGTTTCTAGATAAATAATGGAATCAAAATTTCTTGGTAATATACAAATCTATACATTATATCTGAAATACCTACAAAGTTTCAGGAAATTCAGTGCAGGAGTTATGCTGACAAACTGTTGCTTAAATTCCTCAGTGATTTCGATTTGTTCATGAGTGTAAGTCCATGTCCAACACATGACAATTTACACATTTAAATAATTGATGGAAACAAAATTATGATATAGTCATATGAATTTGTTTATATCCTGTACTTATGAAATCAGTTAAGGCAAAACACCAATTTGAGGGGGGGGGGGGGGGGGTGAGAACTATCCAAGATTTTGTATGTGTGTGTGTGTGTGTTAAAAACATGTAGTTAATATTTTGATCCTAAAATCAATAGGGTTCTTTTAAAGTCATAAAATATTTCACATAAAATTTCATTACGAAAGCTGATTCCAGTGGATTTCCTTATTACCTAGCTGGAAAGATTCTTCAATAATAGGCAAAACTCCTAAGGCAAAATTAACGGAATCGGAATTTCCTGGTAATATGCACATCTACACACTGTGTACTAAATATCTGCAAAGTTTGACCAAATTCTGTGCAGCGGTTTAAGAGGAGTTGCGCTGACAAACTGTTCATCTCTATATTCAAGATATGGCCAAAAATCTAAGTTGAAAAGTGCCGAAATTCCCAGAAAAATAAAGAAATCGGAATTTCCTGGTAATATGCACATCTACATATTGTGTGCTAAATATCTGCAAAGTTTGACCAAATTCTGTGCAGCGGTTTATGAGGAGTTGCGCTGACAAAAAAAAAACAGGACTGACGGACTGACTGACTGACACACTGACTGACTGACGGACGGGTAAAAAACATTATATCTCACGCAACTTGCAAATTTCTTAAGAAAGCTGGTTTTTTAATAGTGCGCCGTAGGACCGTACCCTATGCATATTCAAGCATAATAAAATCTTTAATTTTGTCTTATTTTATAAAAAAAAATTGAATGCACTGAAAAATGATTAAAAAAAAAAACATTTGCTGAAAATTACAGCTTAATGCGCCCATTATATTTTGATAAAAATGCTTTGTCAACGATTTTACACGACGACTCTTGTACTAGTACTACATTGTCATTATCTGTAAGTTTATTGAAGTTATGATATATACACTGTAAATACAGTTCAAAAAACTATTCAACCATTTAATTGAATGCACGTTCTGGAAATAAATATATTGCTACTAAAGAAGAAAGCAATTAGAAGATATGATGCATTTTAAATTTTATTTAAGTTTTTATATTACCGATTAATAAATTTAGCTGCTTCCCCTTTTGCATAAGTATCAGTCTTAATGTCACCTAGGTTTCCTATGAACTAGGTTTTCATAGGTTTCAAGAACTGAGTAATATTTTAAAACTTTAATCTATTATTGTTAATATAATTTACATTAAATATTTCAATCTTTGATTGTTTAAAAGTTTTAGTAACATTTATTGTTTAGTAGTAATTCTGAAAAGCAGAAAAGGAGATATTTTCATACGCCGCCGTTCTGTAGTACCTGCTAGATTTCAAACTCAGTTTACCATTTCTTTTAAATCCCTTACATCTAAGTATAAAAGACATATAAGCTAATATACTTTCAATATTTCATCAAATAAACCAGCCAAATTTCCCTCTTAAAGAGGTAATAAAGCTATTACCTCATTTGTAGATTTATCTGTAATTTCTTTTATCCCTAAAACTCATTCAATCAAATTTGTTATCGGAAGGGCTTGGAATTACTAGTAAAATGTAAACAAAGTCTTAAAACTGTCTCATAAGTATCGAGTTACTAGTATACCATTCAAAATCAAATGCTTCTTCTTGTCTGTTGTTATTCTTTTTTATGTTACAAATCTTTTCAAGTAAGGTGATTTTAAAAGAATTGAAATTTTTTGAAATTTTTTTTAAACTTACTTTGTATATTGGTTGAAAATACCTTTCACCATTTTAAAATTATATCGGGAAGGTAAAGATCGAGATGCTTTCCTTCCTGGTTAGATCAATACGTTATATTTCATCCACAGGATGTAATTCTGCCATTCACATAACTGAAAGATGTCTGAAAGCCTACTGAAAGATGACTGGATGGTAGAGCTCTAGATCTGCCATGCAGTGTCCTTTCAAGACTTTTCAGTGACCATTCAGTCAACTGAATGGTGCAGGTTCATCCTGTGATCAACATTTTTAAACACAATAAAATCTTTTTTTTAAAAATGATAATTAGCATGATACATGGAGATAACAAACAGTAATCAAGCTCAAAAGTCCATTGAAGCAATTCAAATCGGGAGCAGAGCATACATGGACCTCTAAAATCATCAGAGGTGGGATCAGTTGCCATGGAGGAGTAAGCATTCGCTGTCGACCGGTCACATTCGCCGTCTGCTCCTTGTTGTGATTGAAAAACGGAAAAAATCCGTAGACAATTCAGTGTATTTGTTTGTTTAACATCCCTTTCGAGAATTTCACTAATATCGAGACGCCAACATTTGCCGATTGAGGGCTGCGAATTTAGAGCTATACTCGGCACTCAGGGCCACTGAGCTGTGAGGGATCTTTTTTCGTGCCAGCACCTACCGCGACACGGGACCTCGATTTACACGGTCTCGTCCGAAAGACCGGTCTAAACGTCATGCAGTGGGATCAACTCTTTACTCTGCGACTGTAGAGTAAACCCTCTTACCAATGTGCCACGCGGGCGACTCAATTCAATGTGTAAAAAATGGCCAGACAATCAATATGAAAAGGTAAGTCAACATTCGACTTAATGATAAGATTGTACTTGCTGACAGGGCATTGTACCGACCATAGAACTTGCAAAATGGTGACTTTTAACGGGACTGTTGATATTCTTGTTTCATCAACTTGTTTGTAAATAGGTTGCCTCTATTTTAGAAATTAGAGCATGCTCTTGTGTATCGAATGAAACAGGAGACATAAACCCCGTATGCAGCCGATAAGGGTATATTGCTACATAAGTAAGGAAAGTTAACGATAGAAAAGATAAAGTCATCACGTTTATCATAAAGTTTCGTTACCGTCTTCCTTGGAAGACAGTATACAGAGTTGAAGTATTTTACAGTCTTCGGACTATGCACTTCCTCTCTTTTGTGATTGGTAGAAATTGCATGATGTGAAAATTTTCAACTATTTCATTGGTTGAAATGTTGCTCAAGGCAAGGAAGATAATTTTCTGATGATCTAAGTTTCGTACGACTTAACAATTTTTCAAGATTTTCAATCGTAAAAAAATTGACAAAACGAACAGAAAAAAATGGCAGTAAATTCTAAATAACACGTTAGTTTTTCTAGCAATTACTAAAAAGCATTTCTATATTTCATTGTAAACATAAATGTTCTTTATTGCACGCAAGCTTTATAGCTTGTATTTATTCTTTTTTCCCTCTCCTTTGCAATTCTAATCCTGGCAGCAAAGTCGGAGTTTATTTAGACATCTGGTCTGGTCAGAGCTAATGTCAGTAAAAAGCTAATGAAGAAATACAAAGCCATTAAATGCTCAAGAATATTATGGCCTGATAGGTGTAGGTCAGTTTACCATTTAAGGTTGTCGCTAAAGACGGCAAAGCTTTTTTAAAAAGTTCTACTTGTTGTTAGGTTACCATTAACATCTTTTTCCAATGAAATATCCAAATATGAAACATTTGTGACAAACTTTGTGAATGCTTTTTAAAAAAATGTCAGGTCTGTCATAAAAAAGGACAAAAAGCAGTCTTCTACACTTTCCTAAGAATGCTTTTTTTCTGTTAAGTATGAAATTTTGGCTTAAACCCAGTTGTCCCCTCACATTATTTTTCTTGCAGAATAGCCGAGTCACTTAACGTTATTGGACACATTTTTTGTCAAATATCAAAGAAAGAACTTATCCTTTACATGTTGCACCTTTCCTATTTCTGTATTTTCTTTAACTTTGTCATTTTTTTTCGAGATTTTTTTTTTATTTTGGGAGGGGGTTTGGCGGCTGTCCATTAAATGCCTGTTTGGAAATGTTTGATCATTACCATTGGGGCATGCTATTGTTGCAGGCCGTCCGTTGTAACAGTAAGTGCTGCTGTCATATTCTCTTTCACAGTCCAGGAGACTTTGTTCTGTTCCATTGCAATTGATATTAGACCATTTGAAGTAGGAACTTGGTACAGTGTCTATGTTTCTAATTAACTGAGCACCATTCCTGAAACATGATCACAAACAATCATAGTAATTTTCCTAGAGCTCAAATTATTGAAAAGTAACGTGAAAGTCGAATTAAAAGCATATATGGTATTAACGATTTAATTTTTAGCACAAATGGTGTTTTGTTAATAATAATTCAAATCGTTTTAAAAATACAATTCAAAGAAAAACCTGATAAACTTTCATCATAAAGCTCTAAATAATATTCTGAAACTCTGCATTTTCTACAGTGATAACGTTTCTTCTAAACTGTTATACATATGTCAGATTTATTATTTTGGTAATACTTTAGAGAGATGTTTTATTTTCCAAAAATAACAAATAAGAAATTAAAACATACCAAGGCAAACCAAACTCTCGACATACAACTTGGACATCCTTTTTAGTCATTCTGTTTTTACATACTCCTCCCCATGATCCAGATCGATATATTTCAACCACTCCTTCTTTGGAGGATGTCCGATTGATCAGCCGTACCTGTTCTTCTGTTAAAATACAATAAAAATATGCTGAATATTTAAGTGCATTGCACATTGTACATGTATATATATATATATTGTATATCACATTTATCATCTTCAATATTCTATTGAATTGAAATATTTGCTTAAAAGGCAGGCACATACTTAGACATTTTTCATTCTTGTACTCGTTCTCTGAAAATCCAGGTTTACAGAGACAAATGGCATTGCCCGAGCTGCTAGTGTGGCAGACTGATATCTTTGGATCGCAAGTATGTACACCAGTTATACAATTACAGAAGTCACCGAAGTACCCTGTTTTACAAGTACATTTCCCAGTGTCCTCATTACAAGATAAACTGTTAGTTTGGTTGCATTCACATCTTTCCTCACAAAAATCTCCATGGGTCCATTTAGGGCATTCTATATGAATAAAACAACGGCTATTTGAGAAATTCATAATAAAATACTTTACGCCAGTTGTGGTACATATACTTAGAGAGAAAAAAAGTAACTGTACGTAAATTTGTAAATAAATTGCTGGTTTTCCTGATTACCAAAGATACAGCAAGCAATGAAAACAAGATCAAATTGTTTGGTACCAGCTAAAGTTTAGAAACCTGTATCTGATATTTAATTGTGCTAACATTTTGATATGAGGACAACACAAAATTAACAGAAATGTTTTCAAATGAATCCAAAAATCAGTAAAGTATGTGATCACAATTAAATTCGATGTATGACTGACAAGAACGTACCCGTACTATTGAGGAAATTAATTTTAAAAACCGTTGTGGAATGAATTACAAAATTTTGAGCTGTTTCATACCCATTAGCCGTGAATGAATGTTCAGGAGAAAATTCAGATAAATGTAAGGCATAACATTAATGCCTTGTTCTTACAAATAGAATGAATAAAATAAAGTCGTTTTTTCAAGATTTATTTTTTTTTCGTAATGGTTCTAATCAACACACTAGGTATATATTGAGTTGAAAGTGTCACAATTCCAGGGCAAATTCACCAGCTTTCTTTCAATGTCTAAAATTAACACAATAGAAATTCTTACTAAATTCCAATGAACAACTTGTTTGGGTTCTCATTGTCTTACTAACACTAATCAAAAAAAAAAACAAAACAAAACAAAACAAAAAAAAAAACAACAACAAAAAAACAAAAAAAAAACAACACTTTTTCTACTAAGTAAAAAGACCTTAGCAGGAAGTCAGGTTAACTAATTTTTTCATGTGTATGAAAAAAGTATAGATAAACGCTGATCGATCAAAAAAACCCACACAAAACAAATCTGTGAACAGGGCATAAAACACAGACTCCCGGAAATTACAGAGGTGGGATAAGATGCCCAGGAGAAGTATCCCCCCGTCGACTTTCACACCCCCATGGGCTTATAATATTGACCAAGTCTTCTGATGTAGAAGTTTTTGAATAAATATATACTGCTTGATAGGAATAAAATAGTAGGGTTAATAAAGGAACATAATTTTTCCATCGGAATTCCAAAGGTTTCAATGCAGGAAGACCTGGTATTGAAAGATTGTTGTCAATGAGGAAATCTAGCATTTTTTAATATCAACTTCTGAGTATTTGTTTGAAGAAACGACTGATCTAAAATAAATTTAATTTGTTGCAAACCAATCACAAACAAAGAAAATCTCTGATGTCTAATTTTATAATGCTGTATAATGTGTACAAAAGAATTCATTTTAAACTATTTTATGGACAGCAGAATTTTGATGTTTTATATAAATAAATATATATATATATATATATATATATATATATATATATATATATATATATATATATATATATATATATATATATATATATATAACGTAAAAAGTAATTCTGATACTTTTAATCATAGCTCTATACGAACTGACTGTAACTGTTAACTGTAAACCATAACAAGAGGCCCAAGGGCCTTAACGGTCACCTGAGTATAAAACAACAATCCATAGAAGATCCATAGAGTATAAAATAAACTGATAGAAGGAGCTTTTGTAAATATTTCATCGTCCATTGTGGCCCCACCCAATCCCTAGAGTCCAGAGTCATGTTTGAACAAACTTGAATCTATACTACCTAATTTTTCCATGTAAATATGACCAATCATGGCTTTGCTGTTCCAGAGAAAAAGATTTTTAAAGATTTTTCCTATATATTTCTATGTAAAACTTTGATCGTCCATTGTGGCCCCACCCTACTCCCGGGGGTCATGATTTGAACAAACTTGAATCTACACTACCTGAGGATGCTTCCAAATAAATATGACTCATCACGACTTTGCTGTTCTTGAGAAGATTTTTAAAGATTTTTCCTATATATTCTATGTAAACTTTGATCATCCATTGTGGCCCTGCCCTATCCCGGGGGTCATGATTTGAACAAACTTGAATCTACACTACCTGAGGATGCTTCCATATAAATATGAACAATCAGGGCTTAGCTGTTCCTGAGAAGAAGATTTTTAAAGATTTTTCTATATATCTCCATGTAAAATTTTAATCGTCCATTGTGGCCCCGCCCTACCCCCGCGGGTCATGATTTGAACAAACTTGAGTCTACACTACCTGAAGATGCTTTCATATAAATATGACTCATCACAACTTTGCTGTTCTTGAGATGAAGATTTTTAAAGATTTTTCCTATATATTTCTATGTAAACTTTGATCATCCATTGTGGCCCCACCCTACCCCCGGGGTCATGATTTGAACAAACTTGAGTCTACACTACCTGAGGATGCTTCCAAATAAATATGACTCATCACGACTTTGCTGTTCTTGAGAAGATTTTTTAAAGATTTTTCCTATATATGTCTATGTAAAATTTGATTACCATTGTGGCCCTGCCTTACCCCGGGGGTCATGATTTGAACAAACTTGAATCTACACTACCTGAGGATGCTTCCATATAAATATGACCAATCAGGGCTTAGCTGTTCCTGAGAAGAAGATTTTTAAAGATTTTTCTATATATCTCCATGTTAAATTTTAATCGTCCATCGTGGCCCCGCCCTACCCCCGGGGGTCATGATTTGAACAAACTTGAGTCTACACTACCTGAGGATGCTTTCATATAAATATGACTCATCACAACTTTGCTGTTCTTGAGAAGAAGATTTTTAAAGATTTTTCCTATATATTTCTATGTAAACTTTGATCATCCATTGTGGCCCCACCCTACCCCCGGGGTCATGATTTGAACAAACTTGAGTCTACACTACCTGAGGATGCTTCCATATAAATATGACTCATCACGACTTTGCTGTTCTTGAGAAGATTTTTTAAAGATTTTTCCTATACATGTATATCTCTATGTAAAACTTTGATCGTCCATTGTGGCCCCACCCTACCCCTGGGGATCATGATTTTAACAAACTTGAGTCTACACTACCTGAGGATGTTTTCATATAAGTTTCATCTTACCTGGTCCAATGATTCTTGAGGAGAAGATTTTTAAAAGATACCATTAATTTTTCACTAATTCTTAATTATCTCCTTGGAAGAAGGCGTGGCCCTTCATTTGAACAAACTTGAATCATCTTTACCCAAGAATAGTTTGTGGCAAGTTTGGTGGAAATTGGCCCAGTTGTTCTTGAGAAGAAGTCGAAAATGTGAAAAGTTTACGCACGACGCACACCCGCACGACGACGGACGAAAACAGATAGCAATAGGTCACCTGAGTGACTCAGGTGACCTAAAAATAGTATTAAACTGTACAATAGTGTAATGGCTTACCAGAAAAACACTGCAGGTAAACATCTTCGTCATGTGAACAGTAGGATCCGTGTGTGCTAAATCCCTCACACTCGGAAAGACTTGTTTCATTTCCATTACATTGCAAGGTGTACACAATTCCTATTCCATAGGTGTTTCGAATTCTTTGGTCATACTCTCTGGTTTTATATGTTACGTATCGACTGAAAGCATATTAATTCAAAATTAATACATCAGTACCGAATTTACTGTCAACTCTTAATGCATCATCTTTGAAGTATAAAGTATCGATACTTTTCTTTCTAAAGTATATTTATTTACAGTTTAAAGGAGTTCTTAAAAGAACATATCAGATTACTTAACCAGTGTTCAAACTGCATTCTTAAAATCTTCAAGAAAATGTATCTGCTATTATTTTTCCTTATATATTTTTTATGACAAATGATGCATATATTTGATGGTAATATATATCAGATTGTCCTCTTGAGAGATAAAAAGTTTAAATTATTTGTCTTTCAAAATGTGCTTTGTCTATTGCTATAAATATCCTACAAGTAGACAATCTCTAAAATGCAGAAATAATCGTAAGATAAAATTAGATTTTAATTATAATAAAATGCATATGTAAAAAAAAATCTTAAAAGATAACAATAATAGATATCTTTTTGTACATACTTCGGAAGATTTAGATGACTGCATGCAACACGGGCATCATATTTTGTGAAACTGTCGTCACAAAATGTATTCCAAGATCGATTCTGGTAAATTTGAAGAACTCCTTCACTACTATTGACTTTCCCATAAAATCTAATGGAATCTGGAAAATAAAGTTGTCATTACCGGAATAATACTTAAACAAGGTAGAAAAACTGTTTATCTAAAAAAGATAATTATAATAAAACTTGCCTTTGGTGGAAAAATGAATTTTATAAAATCATATTATGGTTTTTTTTGGACATCTTTCATCAAATGTTGATTTATAAAATATCCATTTAGTCAATCTTCATGATTTTGAGATAGAAGGAATATTTATACTCTTTTACCTGTGCAGCTTAGGCCTCTCCTGTTGTACTGGTCTCTACAATAACAAGTTGGGGTTGGGTCTCCACAAAAAGCTATGGTTGCATTGCAGGCATGTGTTCCCACTACACAATCACAAGTGTCACCACTGTACCCGGATTTACATTTGCATTCCCCTGTAGTTTTGTTGCAGCTTGTGGAATATTGTTGGTTGCACTTGCATCGTTTGCAAGTCAGGCCATAAAGGAAATCAGGACAATCTGAAATTGTATGCAATTAATTCAACAATACCAATTCCATTCAAATTTCAAGATTTGGAAATGTTAAAATAATATTTTCTTCACATAAAACCACTGTACAATGAATTTTAAATATATGAGCACTGAGCCTCACCCTGGGTCCTTGACAAATTATGGACTAAGGGACATGAATGTTGAACCTTGGTAAAAGAGTACATGTAGTTCTTCATTAAAAGCATGCAAACACTTTTTCCTGCCTGATGATTATTATTTTAAATGAGCCCATGGACCACAATGCTCACCTGAGTAACTAGGACTCTGTTTTTCAGCAGCAGATTTTTACCTTTATATTCCTTATGTAAAATTAAGGTACATATTGTGGCCCTACCCTACCCCCAGGTGTCATGATTAAAAAAACTGAATCTGAGGATGGTTTCATATAAAAAAGACTAATCATGGCTTTGATGTTCCCTGAAAAGATTTTTCCTAGATATTCGAATTTAAAATTACCGACAAGAGTTGATGCATATAATAGATATACACGTACTTCAAGCGAAAAAAGCACAGCTACTCTCGTTGATGTTTTCAACCTACTTTCCAGATAATATCAATGTATTGCCAGTTACTCATTACGCAAACCGTAATTTTGTCTAGCCCAGCCCCTCACGCGTGCCGTGATTAGAAGTGACACCCACTCTGATTGGCTAATACAAATATGGGAACCGTTGCTGGTGATATTAGATTTCTTCGAGAAAAATTGGGATTTTTTGCATACTTGTAATATCTACTTCCACTCTGAAAGCCTCATGGCTGCCGTCTGAGATTACGACTATCGCCTCTTCTTTAGTTCTCTCTTTTTATGCAGGTTTCTTTTTCAGTCTATGGAATAATTTCACTAGTTGGATATTGGTAAGTTTAGAAGTACGTTCTCTTATGATTGTGAAATGTCACTAATTTTTGCTTATTAATCAGTGAATGCAGTTCTATCCAATCACTTGTGTCCAAGTTCCTTATACGTTAAAACAGAAAACAGTGGTATCGTCTGCTACTTGAGTTCATTTTCAGAGCGGAAGCGTTAGATAAACACAACAATCAGGTAAACCTCGCAGTTTCTTCAACGAAAATGCTTTTACTCATTATGCATGTGTTCTTGATAACAAACCAAAACAAATAAAACTTTTTTTTTCAATTCCAGAGATGGAATTTAATTGGTTGTCATGGAAATAATTCAAACTAATCAAAGGTTAGGGAGTGATTTAATAATCATCATGAATAATTGTTCATGTAAATGAAACTTTTTTTCCTTTAAATCATTTGAAATTTATCATTCTGCAACACGATGCAAACTCACTGTTATAAAGTGCTGCGCCCTGTCCAAAAAATTCAAAATACCTTTTCTCCTGCAGGGAAGCGTAACAAACTTGGGGTTTGGTTATATGTTAGACATCGATATAGAATGCACAAAAACTATCATGTTTATCTTTATTTGCAATATTTCTCTGTCTAAGTCTATGGGCGCACCAGAATTTCCTCTGTTGAGTGTAACGTCAAATTAAGCTGAACTTAAGTGCTTATACATATATCGCCTTACCGTAAGCATATTACGCAATGACTTTGAAGTTGTTTTGTAAGTGTTGTACTCTACTACATTACCCTTATACTTAATTGAAATAGAATGAGTTTAAATTTCCTCGGTAAATTTGTGATAAAAACGTTTTGCAGTAATTGATTGCTTTGCATATTATCTATCAAAAAGATATCATTGCCATCATTGCAAATAAATTTTCATCATATTTTTGATATCTAAAAGAAAATCCAAGAAAAATGCGAGTATATTTCAACACTTTATATGCCTAATTCGGCTTTAAGATGGAAGGTAGCTTTTAATTGTTCCTTGCTGTAGACAACCTTAAATATCCAATTAGCTTTTTAGGTAAACCATTGCCACCTGTATATAAGTGGAACTCTTCCCTAATTCGAACTACAAAGTTGATCAACCTTAACCACTGAGCCAATGGCTACATCATCACTTCCTGAAAATTATCAAGAAATGATAGTTTTATGAGATCATTGTCTGTAATTTGTCACTTTGTATGATGTATACAGGTATTCTGTGAATATGCCAAAATGGAAGTAATTAGACGTAGGTGATTGACCCGTGATTAATGAAATACAAGTTATCAGATCAAATCAACAATATCTGTTATCACTCCGTAGCAATGTGCTTCATGCGTAGTATCGGGTTTTTTCCTCATACCTAAATCTTATATAACAACATATCATTAAGATTATATACACCTGAAATATCACGAGAGTTTGGCAATTAAGTAAAGTCGGGAAAATATGAGACAGTTGAGTAAAGGTTATTCGAGAGAGTATTATAATATTTTGCTCCCTTGTGTTCAAAAGAAGAATATTTAAGATATGCTATATTATTCATCCTATATGGAAGACATTCATTTACTCTTTCTCTCTCTCTCTCTCTGTATGTGTGATAGGACTAGGTAGATGTATCAAATATTAAATTTCCTTTATTGTCTTCATTTTATCACAGCATGTTCATCAGAAGTCTTACTTGACTGCAGACCAGCACTTACAATACAGGCCCTGCCTACAAGAAACCTAAATGTATCAAGGCGGGGGTTGGTTTTTGTTCAGTTTTATTTATTTATCTTGTCTGGTACAGTTATCCTTAAGTTTACAAGTGATGTTTGACTTGAGTGCAGATCTTCAGTGATCCCGATCAGTTTGTCAGAACACGGGAAAACGTTGTATTTCTTTTTGTCAAAACCGTTTATAATTGGAATCATGCATTCTTGGATAAAACAGGAATTTCTTGCAAGATTTAAACGCCGAGAGAAAGGTTGCCTTGAAAGTAAAAAGCTCTCTCTCTCTCTCTCTCTCAAGGTTATGATTTCCTAGAAAGACAAGAACAACAGTTTCCTTGGCAAATCTCTGTAGTTAATTAAACCTGACAATGACTGATGTCTCTGCTGGATACCTTTGAGTATTTTAGACCTGTTTCTTCATCAGCTTATTTCCAGGCAGGTAAATGAAATTGCTGTTTGTGCTGAGAAGAACAAAAAAATACATTGCATACTTTCGGACTCTAGATTTAAGTAATTTACATAGGATCAATTCTTAATAATATCGTTTGGACATGTTGCAAGATACTTGTTACTTCAATTAGTATGCTCTTTGATCTTAAAGCTAATGTGAAGGAATTTGAAATAAAATTTCTATATTTCTTATGATACATATATTATGGAAGGAAATGTAGATAATCGCTGCTGACGGATTTTGTATTCTAATAAACGGGAAAATTATACTCGAAATTTTGTTAAGATAAAATGTGCACAAAGAGGGCAACAGCAGTGCATTTCTCTGTACATAATACGCTCATAGCAGGAAATTTTTGAAAATGTATTGGATCTTTGAGTTTGAATACCCATCATGGCACAACCTTACCCCCAGGGGTGATTTGAACAAACTTGAATCTACACTACCTGAGGATGCTTTCATACAAATATGACTAATCACGACATTGCTGCTATTGAGAAGATTTTTAAAGATTTGTCTTACATTCCTATGTAAATATTCTATCGCCCATAGTGGCCCCTTCGTACCCCAGAGGGTCATGATTTGAACAAACTTGAATCTACATTGCCTGAAGAAGCTTTCATACAAATATGACTAATCATGACTTTGCTGTTCTTGAGAAGAATTATTTTGAAGATTTTTTCTTTGTATTCCTATGTAAAACACTGATCGACCATTTTGGCCCCATCCTACCCCCGGGGTTCATTATTTCAACACATCTGAATATACATTACCTGAGGATGCTTCCATACAAATATGACTTTGTTGTTCGTGATAAGTAGAATTTTCACAATTTTCCAATGTATTCCTACATGTATGTAAAACTTTAATCGCCTATTGTTGCCCCACCCTACCCCCGGGGTCATGGTTTGAAGAAACTTAAATGTACACTTCCACAGAAAGCTTTTACATAAGTTTCATTTTCCTGGCCCAGTGGTTCTTGAGAAGATTTTTAAATTACCACACCCAATTTTCCCCTTTTTCTTAGTTATCTCCCATTGGAAAAGGGTGTGGCGCTTTATTTGAACATATTTGAATCACTTTACCCAAGGATACTCTTTCCCAAGTTTGGTTGAAATTGATCCAGTGCTTCTGGAGAAGAAGATGAAAATGTGAAAAGTTTACGACAATGATTATCATAACAACGACGACGAAGACAGACAACGGAAAAATTTCGATCAGAAAAGCTCACTTGAGCCTTCGGCTTGGTGAGCTAAAAAAATTTCACAATTGTGATTATTTTCAAAAGGAGAAAAATTATGATCATATAGCTACAATTAGGTAATATCTTCACGACGTCAGTTTCGTCTTCGACGAGAAAGTAGGGGACCAATCTTAGAAAACTGTTATTAAGCTCTAATCATTTTTAGGGTTAAAGCTGGCAACGAATTTATGCTTATTTTCTCCAAATTATTGTCAAATATCATAGGTATTTTCATAGCAAGGACCTGTTTGACAAAATATCAAAGGGTATGTTAGTTCTAGAATAACTTTCTGATATTTTATTTATTTGATAGTCATTAATAAATTTCATGTTTTCACATTTTTATAGTATTTAGACAGGTTTGTTACATGTGAACTGACTGCTGGAAAATGTTAACAGAGAATTTGAAAGTTAATGTGCTTGCTAAATATTTCCCACAATCCTTGGATTTTAGAACGGCTTTGGGGTAAATAAGTGTAAGCACAACCATGTCATGATCAACTGCTCAAAATAAGCTAATTAAGTGTTGTTTCATAGTGCATTTGAATATAATGAAGAACATTTTCACAATTTCACAAGCAAATTATTCTAGTGGTACAGACCTGATGAAAAAAAAGAGAAGGAATCAATAAAACATACAGTAAACGGGGTAATACACTCCAATTTACAAACTAAGGTTATATATTCCACTTCATTTTAATTCCATATTTTTAAAGATAAAGTGCATCTAACATAGATTTATTTTCCTTCTCCAATGTCAAAATTTATGCCTGACTAAGCTTATTCTTTGATGTGAGCAATTTATTATTCTGCAACTGAATACATCTCTTAACTGGATACATCTTACATTTGAAGTGCCTCTACTATGTCATCAAATGTTACCTGCTGTTATAAGCAACGCATAAAAAAAATTCTGAAATTTGAAAGGACTTTTAAGCCAGCTCTTAACTTTTTCCGCACCTTTACGTAACTGCGTAAGTCAGAGCTAAGTCTGGTATTCAGGTCCTCAACCTTGCTTTCAGCGCATACTTTGTTAAAATAGTGTTTTCTACATATTTTTCATTGAAAGTATACTGAACACCCAGGTTTATGACTTCAT
Source organism: Saccostrea echinata (assembly GCF_033153115.1). NCBI lineage: Eukaryota > Metazoa > Mollusca > Bivalvia > Ostreida > Ostreidae > Saccostrea > Saccostrea echinata. The sequence continues at coordinate 4,715,384 of NW_026889813.1, read as the reverse complement.
TTAAACAGTCAGATACATCCAAATTACTTCACAACAATACATGGATATTATCCTGATCTTTTCAAACCATATACATTAAAGGGAAATGTATGGGGTCCTCTAAAAAATCATGTTTGGCAAGGCAAAATTGTATATATTTCTCTAATGTTACTAAGGTTTTATAATTATGATGAATTAATCCTGCCAATGATTTTACATCCGATTTTTATTTTTGCTTTGCATATTTTGCTCTAGCTATATTTAACATTGTCGTCTAACGCTTTTGTGATGCATCTCACGAGGACAGAGTGAGAATGTGTGCATGTTTTAAATTTTCTCCTTTTTAAAAAAAATTTTTGACATTCTTTTTTCAACTCAAATTCTAAGTTTTAAGTGCTATTTTAAATTTTCATATACTACATGCATGAATACAAATGTTTTACCTGATCGGCACTCAACAACTCCAAACGATGTATAACTAGAAATGTAGCTAGATACGCTAAATCTGCATTGGGATACTTCTTTTTCGTCTCCCGTACATGATAAATAGGTTATCTTTTTCCTGTTACTATAATCGCTGTACATCAGGCCTGTCTGTCTCCGAGATTTCGAGATGTATGACATATAAAAACTACAAGAATTTGAAGGTATATAATTATAATTTTAATTTTAGTTATTGGTATTATAATAACGAATATATATATATATATATATATATATATATATATATATATATATATATATATATATATATATATATATATATATAATCTATCTATCTATCTATCTTTTTATCTATCTATCTATCTATCTATCTATCTATCTATCTATCTATATATATATATATATATATATATATATATATTCCCCTAGTGTGCAACAGGGCTTATGTTAAAGTCTGTAAAAATTAATGAATAGTGTACAAACAAGGAATAGTCCATAGGAAATGAATGCCCCGGCTTTGTGTTGCAATATAGAAAGATATGTACTTTTCTTAAAAAATAACTTAAGGTCAGACGACACTTTCCTCAATAATATATAATTTTTTCCAAGAATTTGTCATTGAAGTATTGCTACTTTAACAAGTTTTCTCACAAAAAATTGAGGTACCTTAACAGGCATTTGTGCAAGATACAAAGGGTGGTGTTTCCCATACAATCCTTTTGGTAATCTTACGAATATCCAATATTACAATTTTTAGTGTACTTATTTTTAAGACATTTTGTATACAATTTCAAAATCTCAAGAGAATAACAATTATGAATAATTTTTGATATTTTATGAAGAGATACAAAACAGATCTTCTAGGAACGTGTCGTCAGACCTTACATTTTAATTGCCGTCATCAGTTTAATGACAATATCTCGAACACTTTAAACGGAACCTTCGTTACTGCAAAAATGAATGAATAGTGGGACCAGATCATTATAAAGGTGAAACTTAAAAATAATGATATAGTTGAATTGCTATCACCAATTTGAAGTTTGATTAAAAAGTTTTCAAAAAGTAAAGTTGAACTTCGGGGAAAGGTCAAAGTCAGAAGGAAGATCAAAGTCAGAAGGAAGGTCAAAGTCAGAAGGAAGGTCAAAGTCATGAGGAACGACAGGGTCAGAAAATTATGACACAGTTAAATTCCTCTCAATAAAGTTGAATTGGTTTATCAAGTTTGATGAGAATATTGTAAACATTTTCTGTTACTGTGCTCAATGCAAAACAATAGTGAGGTCAAGGTTCTGAAATGTCAAGGTAAAAATTTTGACACAAGTGAAAAGCTCTAATCGATATGGATTTTTGTAAGAAGTTAAATGAATATATCTTGAATAGTTTCTTTGGAACTCAGTTAAATGCCATACGAAAAATTAGTGCTGGGACGATATACTGAGATATTGATAATATCCATTCTATGTGAAGACGATACGCATATCGAGACATATAAAGAAATATCGAAATATCGCAAAAAAAGTTCTGACTTATTTTTTTCTTTGTTTTCTGAACATTTTGGATTTAATACATAAAAAAATATGCTAAATATAAATATAAATATGAAATACATAATAATTAACACCACTTGTGTAAAATAATTTTGTTTTAAAACAGATACATGTATACAACTTCTTTCAATAAATTATCCTTATTTGTGAAGAAATGTTTTGTTCATTTCAATACAAAAAATAGATTTAGTAACCAATTCAATCGTGATACGTATCGTATCGTGGCTCAAATATCTTGATATGTATTGATATAGAAAAAGTTGTATCGTCCCAGCCCTACGAAAAATTAAGGGTTAAAAACATAGGGAAAATCAAGGTCAGAAAATTATAAACCACAGTTGAATATCGTTTATCACTTTGTATCTTCATGAAAAGTGAATATATATATGAATATATCTTGCAAAGTTTTCCTTGAAACCAAGATAAATGCAAAATTACACATATTTGGGTCAATGTTAGCAAGAAAGTTAAGGTCAGAAAAACAATGACACAGTTTAAGTCCCCACCAATATTTTATCAATATATGAAGTTTTTAATGAAAATATCATGAATAGCTTCTTTTAAATTTTGCTAAATGCAAAATATGTAATAGTGAGGTCAAGATCAAAGGGAAGAAAATTGGTCAGAAAATACGCTACAGTTGTTTATTTGTTTGTATGTTGTTTAACCTCTCGATCGAGAATTTTTCACTCATATGGAGACGCCACCACTTGTCGGTGGAGAGCTGCAAATTTTATCCTATACTCGGCACTTACGGCCATTGAGCAGTAAGGGACCTTTTTCGTGCCAGCACCTACTGCGACATGGGACCTCTGTTGATACGGTCTCATCCGAAGGACCGGTTTCCACGTCCCACAGTGGGGTTCGAACCCGCGACGTAAGAATCAACTCCTTACTTCGCGACTCTAGAGCAGACGCTCTAACCACTGTGCCACGCGGGCGACTACGCTACAGTTGAATGCCTACAATCAATTTGTATCAGTGCTTGAGATTTTATTTTAAAAAAATCTCTTGAATACATGTAGATACATGTACTTTGAAACTTAGCTAAACACAAAATAGGGAAAAGTGAGGCCAAAGTCACTAAAAGGTCAACGTAAGAAAATTCTGCCACAGTTGAATATCAATCAAATTCAATGTATGAATGTTATTTTGAATATCTTGAACAGTTTCTTTGAAAATAAGCTATTAAAAGGAAAAGTGTTACAGATGGACAGACGGAAAGTCGAATGGACGGAAGACGGACATGACAAATACTATATACCCTAACCATACATGTATTCATGGTGGAGTATAAAAAGCATCGAATTCCTTCTACGTTGTAACTTTATATCGTATCTGTATTGAAACATGTTTTAAACTCGAGAAATGTGATTAGATGAAATAAAAGTGACTTACGTTGGTAACCCCAACTGAGTGCAAATAACTTTATTTTCCGTTTTACCCCAACTATAACTGGAACCAATTAACATCCATTGATCCTGATGATACAATTGCAAAACACCTGTATTCCTGATGAATCTTAGTGATTCTACAATATATTAAGAGTAATTTTCAAATTATATCACTTCCTTGTTTTCAATTCACTTTGTCCCTGTAAATCTTAATCAAGGGCTATATTTTGCCCTATGAAATTCTGAAAATTAAATCAATTTAATTTTAAATGATATTTCGTTAAGAATAATTATCTGACTTAATATCTAAAATCACACAATTTTCTCGCTAGTCGATTATCATGACTTCGTAAATTAAAAAAAATTTCCTCCAAACTGACCAATACTTAGAGCTTTTTCTAAAAATTTTATTATATCACAACTTTTAATCTAAAAATTACAAATAAATAATTGATTAATTTTTAATAAAATTTATGGTAGTTTTATAAATTTAATTGCTTGATCAAGTGCTGGGCTCAAATCAAAATTCTATTTTAATTGCATGTACTCAGAAAAAGCTAAGTTCAATTTATTCATAAAATGGCCCGGTGCATAGACCAATTCACTGACATCAAACATCAATATAAAGTAGAGACTTAGAGCTTTCATTTCTTATAAAAGTTTCCTATGAGTGACCGGGTATTGAAAAAAGGCTTTGTGAAATTGCAATGTTCTTGAATTTGAACTGCTCTTTCATTATATAATTGAACACTAAAGTAAAGTACACTTCCTTTTAATACACAGTGTTTATGTATTAACACCTACCGAAACAGCCCAAATTCCTCCCATAAAACCCGATTCTACAATTGCAAACAGGTGTGGTTCCATGAAAGGAACAGTAGGAATACGTATTGTTGCAGTTGTGCCGATTCTGGACGCAGTCACATGACGGTCCATAAAACCCCGCCTTGCACGTGCACTCTCCTGTCGTCTGGTTACAAGAATCTGTGTTGTTGTTGTTACAACTACATGGGACACAATCGAAAGAAGACGCATTGAAAAACATCATGCCAGGACAATCTGGAAGAGTGTAAATGGGAGGTGTGAAATACTGTCAAATATCTGCAGTAAATCATGAAGATACATAGAATACTAAAAGATAAGTTATCTTATTTGCATAAAAATATATTCATGTGCATATTTGTATTATTATTAGGGTTTTTGATAAGGCATAAGCTTTATATACCGGTGTTGTAGAAAAGGATTTCTCCCATAGCCAAATTTCCTCCCGGAATTTCCGGTCAGAGTAAGACTTCCCATCTTGGAGAAATCTCACACTTTAAAAAAAAAATGTCCCTTCTTTCTTTTTACGGGTATAGGAATTCCACTACCTTACGAAAACTAAATTATGTAAATATATTAATGGGGATAATTGGCTCTAAGGGAAATTGCAATCCATGGCTTTTAAATAGAGTAGGTTTCTATCATGCCGCTGGAAAATTAAATCTGGTTTGGGATTTCCTTGAAATAAACCCTACTCCGGAGGCAATTTTCCGTATGGGAAATCGTACTGTAGAGCCTAAAGGAATAGGGAATTCCCCTAGTGCCGGTTTTTAGCGGGGATTTTATAGGTGAAACCTACTCTTGAAGACCGGTTCTATTGATTCAAAATTTGTTAATGAATGATTGATGGTATGTTGTTTAACGTCCCATTTGAGAATTTTTCACTTATATAGAGACGTCATAAAAAGCAAAATACATGTAGTAACATCACAAAAAAATAGTTCAGTCTCTAAATTAAAGAATTTCAATGGAATCTTGTAAGGCACCCCTACCTCTTAAACATGTAGCTGTTTCAGCTTGTGACAGAGGTGACATATAGAAGTAAAAATCATCATAACCATCTTTTTTATCACACTTGGTGTAATTGAGACTAAGACGTGAATACTCGTCCCTCATACACATAGAATCTACTAACTCGGTATCAGGTGGAACTGGATATGAAGACAGTTTATTGTAGAACCTACAAATAAAATCAATACCATAGAATACTTGACGCAATGCTCAGAATAGACTAAGATGATTTCAGATGAGTAAATTAAATTCAAATAAAGTGCTTTGTACAAAATTATTCTAGAGAGTGGCGTTCATAAATATGACAATTGCCTAGTTCCTTTTTTACCAAATAATATATACTCCACAACGTTTAAAACCTGATGACGCCCCCAGTGTGGTGACTTTTGATTTACATACATTGCATTTCTTTTTGTCCCAAGGTTTCCATTTACTAAAACAATGCTCTACACGCTTTGACAATTTGCAGCACACAGTCCAAGAACTGAATGAATTTTATTATTTGCATAATGAGGATGTGTAAATTATATTTGACAATCGTTAATGTACAATTTTTGAGAGATTGCTTTGTACATGTTATATGTAAATCATTATACACTAACCTTTTATTTTTTCAACAGTAGAAAAAAATATTAGAAGTTCTGGTAAATGAAATATGAAGAAAACGAACAGTAATCAAGCTCAAAACCCATTGAAACAATAGAATTTGGGAGCAAATACGGACCTCTAAAAACATCAGAGGTGGGATCAGGTGACATAGAAGAGAAAGCATCCCAAACCGGTCACACCCGTAGTGTACTCTTTGTCATGATCGGGCAAACGTAAAATCCTTAGTCAATTCAGTGTGGAAAAAATGGCCTAAGAATTCGTATGAAAAACTTCAGCCAACATTCGACTTAATGATAGTTTGTATTTGCTGACAAAATCATTATATCGACCAAAAAATTTGCGAAATGTTGACTGTTGACGTCCTTGTTTCATACAATGGTAAACTATTACTGACTAACTTCAAACTAAGAACAGAAAAAATTGTTTTATCTGGACACCTATGGTTTTGAAGAAATAGACCGGATTAAGCAACATTCTAAACAAAAATTTAAATTTAATGAGAAGGACTTCAATTTTACACTGTTTTAGATTTCGGAATACAAAACGTCCGGATTAGATAAGTTTCACAGAATATACTTTAAACGTAATAAAGGAATACGGAGTTAAATGAACTTCCTTTTATATTAAAGACTAAATAGCTATTGACAGATGTAATACAAAAATCCCGAAAATTGGTAATATATTCCAATACAGGTTGTTTAACGGGTAATTATTCCTTGCTACATATTGTTTTCTTTAACGCAATGACAAATAAAATGCTGTTTCTCTAAGTTTCTTTATCTCATACATTAGTAGAATTCCAACATTACAAAAACTTCAAAAGTGTATTTGTAGGTTTCACAAATGTAGATGTGTTTAGATTATTCGTCCTATTTTACAAGAGATTTTTTTTTCCTTTTTACTTTTTCAATGTATTTTTTTCATCTCTACAATATATATATATATATATATATATATATATATATATATATATATATATATATATATATATATATATATACGAGGGTTATCCCAGAAAAACGCGAACTTTTTAAATATTTAATAAACTACCTGAAAAAATGTTTCATTTTTTTTTTTACATAATATTGGGAAATGATATTTTCGTCAATTTAACCAAAGTCAGTTTTATTCTATAACGTTGTAATGTCATATGCGTTTAAAAACAGTGTTTACAGGTACAGTAGTTAAAATATCGGTGGTCGGCGCGCGGTAATTTTTTGACTTTCAAAAATAGCGTTGCCAGCGATGTTTTCTTTATTACCTGGCTATATGGAACTATAAATGTGAAAAACTTTATATCCATAGAAACTCCATGATCTAGAGTAATCGTGTGTAAAAGAAATTATAACTTTGACTTCATCAATAAGAAAAGTATGACGTTATATGCACAAACACTTTTAGTGAGATATAGTCAAAAACGGCGACGTCGGGCGATAATGCGGCGAACCAAATTATCACTCAGTGCTTTGTGGAACGGGATACGACTCCTGTGTGTACAGGAAAAGAAATGGAATAGACGGAACGACATATACACATGTTTCGAACAATGGTTTTACTTACAGTCCCTGAAACGTTCTACTTTCCCACTTGAACCGTGAGCTAACGCAAAACGAACGCTGAAAGAACGCAGAGCAAACGGTGAGTGAACGATGTGTATAAACGCTGAACGCAACTTGGTGAGCGATGTGTGAACGGTGACCGAACGCAGAACGCGAACGGAGCGCAAACGCGAGCGCAAAGTGAAGGTGAACGAACGGTGAACGCAAGATGAACGATTTATTAGGAAGGCCTCTGATCTTTTCCTTGCATTGAAACTATTCTATTGTATTCTAATGCCTGGTGCTAAAAAATAAATAAATAATAAATGAATAATAAATAAATAAACAAATCAATGAAAATTGTCCTAAGAAAGACGATGCATGCACATTAAGTAAAATTATTAATTTAAGTTTCTTACAATATTTTCTGCATATACATGTATGTACGATGTTTAAATTCAACTTTTTAATAACACGATTTTTATCGCTGTATAACATTGTAATTGTTACCGAACACTGTAGTATAAAAGATAAAATTAATCTAGATGTAAAATAAATATGTTTATTCTTATTTGATATATAAAACCATTACAAATAATGTGGATTTTAGAAGAGAAAACTACGGATTTATAGAATGAATTACAACGGTTGTAACAACCATACATATATTTCCGTGCCAAGGCGATTCCGTGTAAAATAACCAGAAAAAATTAAAATATTTTACAAAGGTATGTGGACGTATTGTTTAAATACACTCATATTTTAAAATTTTAATGCAATAATATATTTTTGCGTCAGTTTTATTTTTTATGATGATTTATTGAGCAGACTTCTACATGTATCTGTAGACATTTCCCGGCCGTGATTATACTCGGACAAGATGATACAAAGAGGCATTCATATTATTTGTTGGTCTTCGCTCCATTTTTTTGAAAGTTAATCCTCAACGTTTGCATAAAAATATACGTTTTTTGGTTACCAAAAATATGGAGCAAAGACCCACTATACCTTAAAAAAAAATACTTTTATGACATAACATTCGCATCTTTACGCGAAATACTTGAAGTCCATTAAGTCAAGGGTCATATAACAAACATGATTTGAATACCCCTATTCATCAGGACTTGTGTAGTCTAGTGGTTAGCGTGCTAGTCTCGAAAGAAAATGATATATACTCGGAATATTTACTGCTAGGGTTCGAACCCCACGAATACCACATTATTTTTTAATAAAAGAATAAATTTTGACGAGAAAATTTTCCCCAGAAAAGTTTTGTTTATCATAATTTCATGAATTTCAATAATGAGACCTTTACTCTAAAAACTAAACTCACAATTTGAACATGATTTTTATATATCTGAAGCTATAGGCTTTCTGCACGCTATGTTCGCCCATCTCCTTTAAAATATCACCGCCAGCACATGTATATTTTGAACTACTGTTGTTTAATGACTTTGTTTAGATGCATGTTTGTTTTGAGACTGAAATTTTTGTGCACAAAACACATTAACTTCTTTTTAAATGTTAATTAAAATATACTGGGAATACAAACTAAGTAACCGATTTAGGGGAAAGGGGGCTGGGGGTGGGGGTCTTAATCATATCGAATGGCAAACATATAAAGTTACGGTGAAACATATCATTACTGGAGAATAACCATGGTTATATTAATGATAATCGTGTTATAAAGGCATTCTTCTCTCTCTAATTAAAGACTTTATACATGTAAAGTAGAAAAAAAAAATTCTATAATGTATAACATTTTAAACATATATTTTTTAAACCACGCTTTCAATTTAATTCGCTCTAAAGATATTTAATTAACTGGATATCTGCAGTACTGTTTATAATTCTCAGAACTTGTTCTAACATGTATTTCTGTATTATTTGAAAAAAAATGTGATATAAATAAATATTTTCGTAGTTTTGCTGCAGTTGGTAAATTATTTGACTTCGAATATTATCTATCCATTAACGATTTGTCGTCTTTAACATAACAACAAAATGTTGCAGTGCTTGAAGTATCTGTATATTGCCCGTATTTAAATTTAATTTTTCAGCATCGTTCTACATAGGTACATACATGTGCTTATAACAACATCTATTTTCCAGAAAAATTTAATAAATAACCTAACAGCTAAGTTAGAATAATAAAAATAAATATTGTATATATTTTTTTTCCCATGAAATAATGATTCTTTAAACACGATATGTTAATTATTAAATTCAAAACCTCTAAATCCTTACTTAAAAAAAGATAAGTCCTTTCACTTCGGAGTTCCGAATGACAATAAAGACTGAACGATAAGTGAACGCTGAAAGCAAGGTGAACGCAAAGTGAACGAACGGAGAGCGAACGGAAAAATGGGAAAGTAGAACGTTTCAGGGACTGCTTAGTAAAAGAGGTTTAAAGATGGATGGACTGGTTATCCAGTGGAAGAGACGTTTGGAATATCAGCAGAAATAAAGACAATCTGAAAAATTTAGACCTGAACGTCATATGTGGAGACCACCATTAACTATTCAAGCATTTAGGTTTATGATCGGGGTTGGAAAATTATCTATTAAAAGAATTAATTCCATGATGCTTCCTTAACTGTAGTATGTGTGAAATAGATAACTGGGTTACTAAAAAGAAACAAATACAGTATCAAATTTATGCTTTGAACGAAATTTTAAAAAAGCACAATTACTCAATAAATTCACTACGAGCTGCGTTTTGACGTCGTCGGTGTTGCGAGGATAGCTATTTTAACTGATGCCTTTATCTGAGAGAAAAATGTTATTTATAGAGATATTTTATTGAAATTTCAATGTATTTTGTAAAAAAAAATGTTGATTACGGTGCACAACAACTTTTAATGTTATAATATAAGTGAAACAAAAATTATTGAAATTGTTCGCGTTATTCTGGGACAGCACTCGTATATATATATATATATATATATATATATATATATATATATATATATATATATATATATATATATATATATATATATATATATATATATATTAGGGATGTCAATTTTATTCGGACAGCTTAGTCGAATAGTCGGAGGCTTTAGTCGAAAAATAGTCGAATATTCTTTGAAATTTAAATTAATTTAGAATGTCATTTTCACTATTTGTCTTTTATAGACTAGTTGTACAATATTTACTACGCTATCACCATTATACAACGAATCTCTGAATCGTAAACATTTACGTTGTACAATAAATACATCTACATGTATCCAATGTATTTGATTTCAAATATAATATTTACTTCACATTTTATCTAAATGCAGGATATCAAACACTGGCATTTGTCCTTTCTTTTCATAAGGCTGGTACATGTACCCGTTAATTGAAGTCATTTGTACGTGTTTTGTCAGTGACCTATGACTGGTAAACAATTAAAGCGTGCCTCTTATGAAAACAGAGAGAACTCGCGATAAATTTTAATTATGAGATTTTGTACAAACAATCAATACAATCTTAAAATGACTGTATGAAATTAATATCAGAAAGAAACACCGTTTAATTATGTTAAATGTCCCCCAGTTTACATGTGTTTACAATTTTGTAACAGCTGTTTGATCATTCTTTATGAATAGTTGCATTACGTCAAATCTTATGGAATTGCAGGTTGAAACTTTATAATTTAAATCAAAACCAAACAATTCTAGAACGCCCTCTCCATTTACAACAAAAAGAGGTACATTGTAGACAATCCTTGATAAACATGTTTGTGTTAGCAACATTTTTCTTTTCGGTGTAAAGACGAATAATGACCCCCATAGAATAATGACCGGGGGTCATTTTTCGACGTCGAAAAATGACCCTTTTGCCCGTAGAAAAAGTGTCATCACCCTTAAAACATGCATACCCCACGTGAAGAAAAATGACCCCCGTAGAGTAATGACCCCTTGTGAATTAAAGCGGATTAAAGTTGAAACTTTTAGGGGGCACTTTTCGGCCAAAATGCTCACTTGAGCTTCATTGGGAATAAATCGATGATACATTGATTTCATTACATTATACAATCATTGCTGTTTTTAAGGTCAATTCAATGATTCAGAATCTAGTGGAGTTAAAGATTTATCGAGTCCAAAGGGAGAGGAGAGCATTGTTTTTCGATGGTGGAAAATCACTGATCGTCCTGACAGAAAAAACAGTAAAAATTGTTTTATTATATATATGATTCAACGATTAAATTGATACAAACTGATTAAGCAGACATGTCAAGTTTCTTGTTTACATTTGCTTAAGTCCTAACCAAACACAGTGAAAGAATAGGAGTTAACATAAGCATAACCAGTATTAATTTTGCATTTGAAATCTAGTTTTGGTGCAATGTAGAAAAAATAAATGTCAGGCATAGCATCGAAAGGGGAAATGGCGCATTATAAGAGGCAAAAAATACTTTTAGTTATCTATATATAAAATATCTTTGATGAACCCCTCAAAAAGTTTATTGATGTAAGTGGGATTTTCTTTTACTCTACTGTATCAAAAAGTTGGGGGCAGGACAACCAGACATGCAATGAAAATTTTCAAGCGAAAAAAAAATACGTTCATGGAAATGGAAGGGGGTGGACACCCCATCCCTGATTCTATGTGCCTGAATATTATGTTCATCTTGTTCACTCAAGTAGGAGAGATTTTTTAACTATACTTTATGAGAAAGAGGGGGTGGTTACAAGACTTTCAATGAACATTTTCAAATTAAAAATTGCTAAAATTTACATTCAGAAAAGGGGGAACAATACCTCCCTCTTCTCCGATTCTTTGTGCTTGAATACTATGTTCACTTGAGTAGAATTCAGATGCAGGTGAAATAACTTTTCAGAATTGTTTTCAATCTTTTTTTAGTTCAATGTAGGAAAAATAAATCCTTATACATGTATTCACCTTGAAGGTCAATAAAATAGTCTGTCTTTAATTATAAATTGAAAACATTAATCTACTTCAATATACACTGTATTAAAAATGTTTCCATATTGATTTGACAAATTTATCACTGTTTTAAAGTGGATTAAAAAATATTCCTCTTACATGTATGTATCCTATTCTCAGACGACCATGTTAACAGACTTGAATGTACATTATACTGGGATTCTCCATGTATTACTTCTATATACTTGAAAAGAAATTCCCATAGAGTAGACCACTGTTTATACATAAATTTGAATGCACATTATAAGATTGTATATATTTCAGACATGCAGAAATTTTATGTCCTTCTTATGTTTGTCACGTCTGCTTCATATTTGGACGTTCTACTGACTATAGACGATGAAGACCAACTAACAACTAAATTGTCTGACAAACGAGATGACTTCAGCCTTTTCTATTGTCAAATTTCCTTATTTATGAAGTAATATTCTGCAATCATTTGCATATATAATAATGTTTACGTCTATCAACTTATTCGATACCCAAGAGCACGATTAATTTTTAAATCGAGGCAGCCTACTGACAGATACATGTTAGTTGATGTTACAGGGGTTTCAACAACCTCGTTTAAAGTCAGCATTTCGTAGATTCAATGGCCGTATCAATGACCATGTCAACAAATATAACCTATAATTGGGTCAATTGTTTGGCCCTTGTTTTTATACTAAATTCGACAACGGAATGTCCCGTTTACCTGATTTATTAATAGCGCTCACGGCGGGTGTGACGGGACAACAGGAGATGCTTACTCTTGCTAGACACCTGATTCCACCTCTGCAATTTTCGGGGTCCTTTTTATGCCCTTTTAACAAAATTGTACTGCTTGTGGATACTGTAGATTCCTAAATATACGCGAGGAATTAATTATCGCGTAATTACGCGAGAAGCACCATTCGCGAATTAAAATTTCTCGCTTTTATTTTTATGGCGCTGAAATCAATGTAAAATCCCTTGATCAACCGTCCACTCGAGAATAATTGTTCTCGCGATTTGACGTGAAAGAGCAATTTCGCGATAATAAGTACTCGCGAAAAATAAGGAATCTACAGTATTTTAAAATCATCACTGTTCGTTATCTTCACCATTTTTTCATTAAGAAATATATATATCCACAGTATGTCGTTTGCACGAGTTATTACGTCATTTTCGATACATTCTACCTCATTTGCACGACTTTTTATGTCATTCAAAATATACATATATATTACATTGCATAACGTTCCGTATTTATTTCTAGTATCTCATTCTTTTTTTTTTCCTTCATTTTTTAAAAAAAAAGTTGATCCTACTCAAAGCATGCTGAATACTTTGGGAGACATGTTTACAAACGAAAAGCCAGAACATCCCGCTTGTCTGTTATTTAGCTATGAATGTCTATAATCAGTCAAATATCCAAATATGAAACAAATGGAAGACAGTCATAAAGGGAAATTACGGTTATAACCAATAGTAGCCATTTTGCGATTTTCAATATGTGCTGAGAACACAATAGGCCTAAAAGACAGAAATATGCAGGTAAATGTAATGCGGTTTTATTGCATTTTAATCGTGCGTGTGGTCCAGTGTTGGTCAAAAAGGGCATAAAGATGAATATCAACCATTCAAACCTTGGCATCAATCAACCGTTATAAATTTTGGATCATGCACTCTGTTGAAAAGGGGGTCATTTTTCAACGGGGGTCATTTTTTTTATAGGACCCATACGTAAAATAATGACCCCTAGGTCTCTTTTTCTACAAAAAATTAATTTTTTCTACGGCTGGGGGGTCATTTTTTGTCGTTGAAATATGACCCCGTGGTCATTATTCTATGGGGGTCATTATTCGTCTTTACACCGGCTCTGCTTTTTTTTTGTCATTTTTTGCGGAGAACTTACTAGGAAAGTTTTACTTGAAGACTCTATATGTTTGACGGATTCGGCATAGATACACAATATTTGATGTTCCACTGCAGAATACAAGTTCAGTTTCACATAAACTTGATAACGTACTTTTCACAGTTTTTCCGTCCTGACATCTTTTAAAGTATGCCAAAACTGTAGATTTTGGAGGCATGTTTGCCGAACATAAATCGATATATACATAATTTCCTTTGAACAGTTAAACCTTATCCTGAGTTTTACTTACGAGAACATTGATCTGTAAATAAATGAAATGGGCAGATCCAAGTTTATTACCTTGAATTTAAAATTACTATTAGGTAACACATTTTTAACGAATAACCGACTAAAGAAATTTAGTCGATAGTCGGTATGATCGATCGATAGTCGAGTACTCGAATATTCGTTGACATCCCTAATATATATATATATATATATATATATATATATATATATATATATATATATATATATATATATATATATATATATATATAAAATTATAATTGCAAAGATTAAGGTACATGTTCATTTGTTTCTCAAATCTCATAGCAACCAAACAACAACATTGAATATATTTTGAAAAATGAACAAAAAGGAGTCAAACTTAACACTTCTCTTACGTGGGTAATCCCAGTCGTTCACAAACACCATTATACAGTGGAGTTGAGTATCGTGGTGCAAAGGCAGAAATCCAGGAAATGCCAATTCTGTACTCCACGCTTTTAAAGCTTGATGTCAGGTTTTTTGTCGAAGTCAGCCTTAAAGAATCTACAAAAGTTGTATGTTTTAGTACGGTACTTCTTTAAGATTCTGAATAGACAAGATTGTTGACATCCAGATGATAAGTGGAGATCAAACCAGAACGTATGAATTCCATTTAAACTTAAAATCATTTCTCTCAAGAAAGTACCTTGACAATTGAATCCTCTGTTTTCATAGCCAGGTTTACATAAGCAGCTAGTTCCGTTTTCGTTTTCTTGACAAAAAGCCACATCGATGTTACAGGTATTCCCCTTACAGTTGCAGAGATCCCCTACATATCCAGGTTTACATACACATTTCCCTGATCTCTTGTCACAGCGTTCTGTGTTTGTCACGTTACAAGGACAGTCATGGCATTCGTTTTGGGTGAAGTATGTCCAGTCTGGGCATTCTATATGCACAGAAGAGCACCAAAAATTTAAAAAAAAAACAAAAAAAGTGTGTTTTCCATATATTTTGAGAAAAACAGCATTTATCCATCCAAAAAATGTTGAATTACATTCGAACTTCTCTATATTCAGACTTACCTTCACAAGAATAACCACTGTATTAAGTTTAAAAAATCAACTATTCTTTGGAGTAAAAGGGTGTCCGATCTACGATGAAGCATTTGAATCATAAAACACGTTTATCATATTTATTATATGTATACCTGTTAAGCACTGAAGTTGCACGATTCCGTTGTCACAGATGGAGAGACTGTCCTCAAACCTCAGGCATTCCCCTCTGGGAGAGGGCAATGCAGTCATACACCGGTCATCAATCTTTAACTTATAACCTTTGTGTGCAGTGTAAATCTCCTTCAGTCTTGTAATGCGTCTTCAATATCAAATAAAATGAATATAAAGCTTGAATTCTTTAAAAAAAATTAATTGAAGGCTTGAAAATTATGATGGGTTCCAAACAAATGCACCATTCTATCGCTGCTTAAACAATAATGCTGATTTTTACAACATCTTAATAGGCCATTTGTGGACCATCTTCGATCCTCTTAAAGAGATCTAGAGTTAACTCTAACAAGGAAAATTTTCTTCTTTTACTTTTTGAAATTATCAAGGTTAAAAGAAATTTTTCTCAAATTTCGGCCCTAAGGGTATGCTGAAACAGTTTTCATTTTAATCAAAAATTAGATTCCTTTTATAACTATTAAAGCATAATTTTAAATGAATGAACATAGGCATGAACCTTTAATGGTTGCCACATTTACACTTAATGTACATGTATTATGATACAATTAATCTAATACACAATTAAAAGAAGGCTACATCTCTACTGGTGCTTACAGGGCTTTTGTTACAGATTAAGTTATACCAGATATTTTAATCCACATTGCTTGTTTTCTTTTAATCTAAAGCAGTCTGGAAATGTTGTTTTCAACATACTTGGAAGTATGGAGTTGTAATATAGACTGTTACTTACATATTCTCTTAACATTCCTTCGTAAGTTCGATGAATATTAATGCCTGTGCTTAATTTAGAGGTTTTACAAGCTTTTAGCGCAATTCTTTTAAATAACAAATGTGAAAACACTCCTTTGATATATGGATCAAAACTTACGTGGGTAGGTTCATTGCCTGACAAATGACACGGTCGCTTGCAAATTGCGATGCCAAATCGTCTGCACAAATATAATTCCACTTATTGTTCCTATGATATTGTAAAGTACTGTTGTTTGCCTTGTCCAATCGGAGCCTCTCTGTTGTAAAGAGTAAATAAAAATAACAATAAATTAGTTAAATATGACTAACACATACTATTATTAATTTTTAAGCATAAAATCCATTAAATCTGCAGAAAAAAATATAAAAATAAAATATTCTGATGCAACAATACATACTTTTTTTTTTTAAAATTTCATATGCATGCATATACATGCACTATTAATTGGAAGAGATTTAAAAAAAAAAAAGGATAGAACAGTCGATTTAAAATGGAAATGAACAAACCAATACACGATGACGTTGGTTTGATCCCATATTTGCAGTAACATGCGTCATTTTCACAGATGGATGTTGTTAGGTCACACGTGTGATTCCCTTTACGACAGGAGCAAGTCTGGCCCTCAAACCCATCCTTACACTTACATTGGCCAGATGTTTTATTACAATAGAGAGTGTTCGACTGTACACATTGGCAATTTATACAGTCGCTTCCAAATGTGAATGCTGGACATTCTAAAAAAAACATTAAATTATAAAATGTCTTTTTATTTAACCAAACAATTGAATTTTCTTGAAATAATATTTTTTATTAAATAGCTTTTCTTCCTCATCAACGGAATAACAAATTTTAATGCTTAAAATACTGTTTATAATATAGCAGATTATTTTATTTCAACAAACTAGAAATATGTCCATAGGACATGAATGCCCCGCCGAGAGTTTATTAGTAATGCAACATGAAAATTTGTATTAGTGTATGAAATTTAATGAGAATATCTTGAATAGTTTCTTTAAAATTGAAATTGAAATAAAAAAAAGAGTGATATAGATGATAAATTCTCGCCAATTTAAACTTACATAAATATATCTTAAATGGCTTCTTTAAAATTAAGCAAAATGCAAATCTAAGAAAAGTGAGGTCAAGGTCACAGGAAAGTTCAAGGTTAAATGTTTTTGATGCAGTTGAACACTTTTTACAAATACGTATCAGCATATTTAAGTTTGATAAAAATATTTTGAATGGTTTTATTTAAAAGTGAGCTAAGCACTAATTTAAAATAAATGAAGTTAAGGTCAAAGGAAAGAGAAAGGTCAAAAAATGTTGGTGCAGTTGAAAAGGTTCCATCAGTATGTATTAGCATATGAAGTTTGATAAAAATATTATGAATGTTTTCTTTAAAACTGAGTTAAACACAAATTGAGAAAAGTGAGGTCAAGGTCAAAGGAAAGGTCAAGGTCAAAAAATGCTGATGCAGTTGAATAGCTTACATCAGTTTGTATAGCATATGAAGTTTGACACTAATTTAAGAAAAGTGAGGTCAAGGTCAAAGGAATGGTCAAGGTCAAAAAATGTTGATGCAGTTGAATAGCTTACATCATATGTATTAACATATGAAGTGTGATAACACTGTATTGAATGGTGTCTTTAAAACTGAGCTAAACACTAATTTTAGAAAAGTGAGGTCAAGGTCAAATGAAAGGTCAAGGTCAAAAAATGTTGATGCAGTTGCATAGCTCTCATCAATATCTATCAGCATATGAAGTTTGATAAAAATATCTTGGATAGTTTCTTTGAAACTGAGCTTTGAACAGAGCTAAACGCAAAGCGTGACGGAAGGAAAGACGGAAGGATGGAAGGACGGAGGGACGGAAGGACGGAAGACGGACATGACAAACACTTTATGCCCCGGCCATATTCATGGCGGGGCATAACAAACAGCTTACAAAAGAATGTTTATAGCTGAAAATGATTGTTCATAAATATGACTAGTACTGTCTTGTTATTGGAAAAGATTTTAAATTTTTTTTGGTCCTTGATAAATCTTATCCTGAAAAATTTATCCCTATTATCGAAAAAAAAGTTAAGGCTCGTAAACTTTAAAGTTTATCTACAACTTTTTACACTTAGTGGTGTAATAAATACATAACCCATCATCTAAACGTTTAATTAAAAAAACGTCGAAAATTCGGGTTTTTAAACTTCAATGATTATCATATAAATGGCCACTGGCCTCAAATAATGGCTCAGCCTTTTGAATCCAATAAAACTAAATTTTATTCTGTGACTTGTCTATATTTAAGAGTACAGAGAACCACTGTCAAGTACAGGAGACCTTAAGGTATGTCACACGTCAGCTTTTGAGAAAAGTTTGGTCAGAATTTTAATTATATAGCATTTAATTTTAAACTGCTCACAAAACAGTAGAGAAACAAATTTTATAAGGGATTATTTCATAAATTTTTTTGGTGGTAGGATATTAAGAAGAAAATTCTTCAAATCTACAAATCTGTTTCATTTAATTTCTTGGAACTTTAGTCCTACACATTTTAAATCAGAGAACTGTTATTTATGCTAGGAATATTAAATATAGGTTTCAATTGATATTTTTAGAACAAATTTTACAAATTCACTCAACAGACTTTGCCAAAAAGAATTGCTTGATGAAGTCAAGATAAATGCTTCTTTTATTCCTTGAAATTACACATTTTTATCAATATCTCAAAATTAACACCATTGATCACATTTTTTTTCTTTCATTTTTTTAACTACATGATACTCTCAACTGATAAGCATTGAAGTCATAAAAAGCTTGATAGTGGAAAATGTTTCATTGCCGGTTAAGACTTTTAATACCCCAAATATGATTTTTTTTCTTTTAGTGCAAAAAGGTCACAAAATAATTTACGATCACTAATTTGCAGGATTTTTTCAATAACAAAAATTATTCAAATAAATTTATAGTTATTTATTGCCATGATTACATTTGGTAAAATATATTAAACTTTTAAGTTATTAACCTAAAAATTACAATTTAAGTGCAAAAAGGTCAAGTAAGTTGTATCGTTGCTTAGTAAGATGCACATTGACCCCATAATTTCTTTGTAGTTTTGAGACATGCTCTTTGTGTAGTTACCTAAAATACACTTCTCGAAAAATCCTTGATATAACGCATGTCAGGAGTGACATACCTTAATCAAATTTAAACAATTGAAACACCTGGAAAACAAATGTCTGGCAGATATACAGATGAAAATATATTATACTGTAGTCCCCGTGGTTCTTATGTATAGGGAATGTATAAGATTATAAGATAAATTATATTTTCAACTTTGCCTGTAATTCCATTTACATTTCTTTCCTTCAAAGGTATATTTTACTGTGTATACAATAGTTCTTATACATGTGTGTATTTCTTCTCTTTATGCTGACTGACGTTTTTCATACTAATTATTAGACCATTGTTAACACACCGAATTGTCGACGTTTTTTTTTTCCCTTTTCCCCGAACATGACAAGGAGCACACGGCGGGTGTGACCGGTTGGCAGGAGATGCTCACTCCTCCATGGCACCTGATTCCACCTCTGATGTTTTAGAGGTTCGTGTTTGCTCTGCTCCTGATTTGTATTGTTTGAATGTTCTTCTGAGCTTGAATACTGTTCGTTATCTCCATATATTTCATCCTTCTTTATACAAGGAGGAAAAAGTAACAAAAATTTGCTTTTCTAAATTTTTAACAAACAAATATATACCTTCGCCACAAATGATTCCAAGATCTTCATGATGGTCACAATAAGCAGTGGTGGAAGTGTAACACTGAGAAACAGTGTCTTCTGTTCCGCCACACTGTATGTAGCCATAATGTATTGGACCGCTACCTTGGCCATAATATGCCTCTTTACGGAAATCTGTGTATATGCTGTCCATAAAAATAGATAGAAACATCAATAAGTCATGGAAACAGAGAAAAATGTTCCTTCAATTTTCATCATAATTTAATTGTGTTACAACTACCTAAAAAAAAAAATAATTTTCAGTCTACATACTAGTATCAAAAACTGATAAATGCAACCCCTTTTTTTAAACATCTCTTAAAACGACAATATTTTGCTTTACCTTGGCAGACCAAGACTTCTACACATTACTTTGAACATTTTACTTCCGGGAAAGGCGCCGTCATCACAAATCGTTCCCCAACTTCCGTTAACGTAAAGCTCCACTCTTCCAGCGTAGAGTTTTTTTCCGCTGCTCGTTACAGTTGTTGATTGATTTGCTAGCCGTATTGGATCTAAATAGATTTCAATAAGAAAAAAAAACATAGGTAATCAAAGATTACGAAACACACCTCGACGAATGTAATCCAAAAGTAAGGCAAATCTCACAATTTTTTTTTCTAGTTCGTGTGCAACTTGAGATCAATATCCATGCAAGTTTGATTTAAGTAGGACGTATAGTTACTTGGGAATGGACTTTCTCCAAAAACTTAAACCTGGTCATTCATCAGGAAAATATAGGTCAGCATCTAAAGCAAGTCTGGTAGTGTTCATCCATAGATGCATCATCCTTGCAAGTTTTGTTCAGGTATGGACATTATATATAATAGTTCCTTTGAAATGGACCTGCTCCAAAAACTTGAACCTGGTCACTCATCTGGAAAATATAGGTCGTATCCAGCATCTGATACAAGTCTAATAGTATCCATCCGGAGATGCACCATCCATGCAAGTTTTATCAAGGTAGGTCTTACAGTTCCTTGGGAATGGACCTGCTCCAAAAACTTTAACCTGGTCACTCATCTGGAAAATGTAGGTCAGATCCAGCATCTGATACAAGTCTGGTATTGTCCATCCGTAGATGTTTCATCCATACAAGTTTGGTCCCGGTTGGGCTTATAGTTGCTTGAGAATGGATCTGCTCCTAAAAACTCCTAAAACAGGGACGCCGACACTGACATCGACGCCGGGAGGAAAGCATAAGCTCTTCTCGACATCGCCGAGAAGAGTCGAGCTAAAAATCATTCTAGCGTAAAATGGATATGAGTATTCACGTTCTGGCATGAATTTCAATGAAATGAAACCCCTCACAACGTGAACAACAACGTCAGGCCATCAAATTGGTTGCCGTTCTACTAATTAAAATTCTGTACCCTCATCGTCAATTTCTTCAAGGTGTCTAAATTAAACACTTAATATTAATTCCCATTTCGAAATGCAAATCAGTTGAGAATTCACATCATATATAGAAAGTGTTAAATAGGAGGTACTGATTCATAAAGGGTAATATTATTATGTTTAATAATTTAATTAACACTGAAGTGAACATGAAGGTTGACTACCGTACTCTTTTGGCAAAAAAAAAAAAAAAAAAAAACACAACAGAGAGAAAGAGAGAGATACATGTGTACCTGTACAATTGTAATTATTCCTTCCAATGAATTTGATTTTACAAAGACACAGTGGATATCCTGATTGTGCATGGCATTCTGATACTGTTTCATTGCATGGATTATTTCCCTGCAAGCAATCACAGGTAGCACCACTGAAGCCTTGTTTACATGTACAAGCTCCTGTGGTAGGATCACAACTGTCTGTATTCGTTTTGTTACATGAACAGAACGTACACTCTTTTCCATATCTCCATTCCGGACATGCTGAAAAGTGATATGTCATATCTCGTGACTTTCAAGATTTCGTATTTACATTTATGTATATACATATGTATAATATGTTGACGGTGTGACCGTTGGGGCGAACGCAGTTGTTCACTTAATTTTAAGAGCCGCCACTTCAAACCGCACGAGACATTTTGAACGTCTAGACGGTGACGAGACATTTTGAACGTCTAGACGGTGACAAGACATTTTGAACGTCTACACTGTGACGAGACAGTTTGAACGTCTAAACTGTGACGTCAAATGACGTCGTATGTAAGCTGCCATAAACGAAGTTTGAAAAGTGCGAAATTTTAACAAAGAACGTTTAATCTACTATCTGTATGCAAATCCATTAAATCAAGGTGCGTATATTTTTCGTGAACTTTTAGTTGCTGTTATCGCGAAAACGAAGTAAGCAGCGAGAACAACAAGCGTTGCATGTGGGTTTCGAGGTAGGGGAAAAAATCATTTGGATCAATGTGCAAAGTCCGAATTTTCTCTTCGCCCAGGCGTTGCTTTAAGAGCTCGCAGTGACGAGCGGCGCTCTTGTCATATTTTTGGTAACTATTTGAAATATTTGATTAAGTCCGTTATATACAGCATTCATTTTAAAATTTCATTTCAGTTGAAAATATGGTAAAATGCACATTATAAATGACTTTCTCAAATTTCAAAAATTCCTTTTCAAATCGTGTATATCGAGACATCATGCATGCATTAAATACTAGTAAGCATGTTGGTAAGCAAAGATTTCATGAAAATTCATTACAGAAAAACCTCGGATGACCACAACCGATATTCTTACAACGTATGAATTAACCCTTATGAACAAGCAGCTTTTGTTCGTATGAAATCAGTTTTAAAGCAATATATCCTGCAGTTTTGATAGTATTACTACTAGCATTTTGCCGTTAAAATGTGCTTTAATGAAAGTTCTTCATCTAAAAGAATCTTTTATGATAAATAAGACCGAAATTGAGCAGAGGAAAGCTTCTGTAATAAGGAACGTACATATGAATAAGAAAAATATATACAAGAGTTTTTTAAGTGAGTTTGACGAAAATTGAGTATTTATTACTTCTTTCAATGTACAAATAATGTTCAAGACGAGTCATCGTCGTGAAATATCTCTTGATATGTAGACCAAGTAAAAACGCATCACCTGCTAAGCATTGAATCCCTACAGCTATGTTACACTTGAGTGCAGGCTCCATGGTAATGTTACAGTCTTGCAGAGAAGTTTCTGTCCCGTCACATGATGCCTCAGCTATTTCGTAATCTGGCAAGTTAGTTTTGGGAATGTATTTGGAAAAATATGCACTGGAATGCACCCTTTAAATATATAAGAAAAATTATTTTAATTGAAACAGATTTGGATATAATTTCTTAATCATCTGCCTGTATCTCCGCCTTGATTGTATCGAGTAAATTATTAATTCAGTGCAAACAAAATATATTGCATTTTCTCCTAAAACTCACCCAAGGGAATACTAGTTACGTATGTTTAAATTGTGTATGTATATGGCATATCTCAAATCACGATTCCATTCAATGTAAATGTATACTCACACTGGTAATCCAAGTTGTCTGCAGATAACGTTGAGTACACTGTAAATATTTTTTGAAGGTCTAGAGCTCAAAATACACAAGGCATTCCAGGTCCCGTTACCGTAAAACTCTACTTCCCCTCTATCCTTAGCAGACCTTTCCGTAAATCGCAGGCCAAAATCTGCAGATAAAGTATCAAATACTACTTTGAACCCCTTAATCCTCTGGATTAACCTACATTAAAGCATTGTTTCCTTTTGTGTAGCTCACCTTTACATTTATTCTGGGGTGTTGCTGATATCCCTTTTTTACAAAGACATACTGGTTTTCCGTTGTCCAAATGACAAAAAGAGGTTTTGGAATCACACGTGTGCTTTCCAGTCAGACAGTCACATGTTTCTCCAGAAAACCCGGCCTTACACGTGCAATTTCCTGTATCAGCATCGCATTTCTCTGTGTTGTTCTGATTACAGGAGCATGGAAGACAATCGTTACCATAGCGCCATGCAGGACATTCTTCAAAAGAAAAAAAACAATAATATAAAATCGCCAATTACAATCACAAAGCATTTTTATAAGAAAAACATATAACAAAAAAAAATCAATGATAATGTTAAGGGAAATTATTAAGGGAGAGGCGTGTTGACATATCAAGAGTTCACTCAAGAAATAGTTATTTAACATGTTTTAGACTATACATGTATATGTATGCAAAACTGAAAGGGGGAGGGATAAGGACATATATTTCCATTTCTAATTGTTTTCTCTCTGATAACTCTTTGAAAGTTAGGCGAGTTGATTTCTTGATCATTCTACCGGAATGTTAATTTCGACAGGTTAAAGGTCAGAGGTTATATGCGTGTCAATCTTGTGTGGCCGTATTTGTGTCTGACGTCAGTGGGGACTATTGAAATTAAAATGTGAGGCATCGTTTATTTAAAATCTATCAGAAAGCATTTTTTTTTAAATTTATATTTACAGTTTTATTTAGCATATAAATGTAAGTATAAGGAATCAATGTCTATTTGTTGGGTATGTCAGAGACATCAACGATAGTTGGAAACGTGGGATAATTTATGTATAATGGGCTTTGCCCGTTATGCACATTATCCCTCGTTTCCAACTATCATTGATGCCCTAGTATTTTTTGGTGTCGCCTGCAGAGCAGAGCGACACTTTGGGATCACTTTACCCGGCGTCTGTCTATCTGTCCATCTGTCACACCCTGTAACTCAAGAACTGTAACTGATATGAATTTGATATTTTGCACATATATTGCTTGGTACTATGGCTTTTATGAATTGCCGTGGTTACCGACCTCGTGACCCTTGACCTTTGATCTACTTCACAAAATAGTTAATAGTGCCCATATACAGCATATTTCTTTTTTTAACATTTAAGAGGTAAGTCTAGGCTATTTAGCATGTGCACTGATTGTCATAAAACATTATGAAAAATACTAGCTGTACAATCCACTTGATCTTGACCTACTTTGCAAAAAACGTCCCGGACGGTTTAATTTATGTCTTTTAGATTTTGAGAGGCGGGGTGTTGAAAATTAAAATTTATACATGTTTATGAGCTGTACTTTGAAACTGTACGATATTCAGTTACCACACAAACTGATATTAAAATACTATGAAAATACATCGGGATCTGTATCCCACAATGGATCCTGTAGACTGACAATTGGAGTAAAGACTTTGAAACACGTATTTATATATATGAAAAATGTTTGTTTGTTGTTAAACGTCCCTCTCGAGAATCGTTCACTCATTTGGAGACGCCACCACTTGCCGCTGGAGGGCTGCAAATTTATACCTATACTCGACACTAAGGGCTATTGAGCAGTGAGGGATCTTTTCCGTGCCAACACTTACTGCGACACGAGCCCTCGGTTTATACGGTCTCTTCCGAAGGACCGGTCTCCGCGTCCCGCAGTGGATTCGAAACCGCGACGTAAGGATCAGCTCCTTACTCCGCGACTCTAGAGCAAACGCTCTAACCACTGCGCCACGCGGGCGACCATGTAAAATGATAAATAATTATAATTATAATTTCAATTTAATTATTCAATTGAGGTTTGGGAATCATATTTTCTTTGATTGTCAGAGTCTATCGCAATCCTCTACTATCCGTGGATGCTTTTTTTCTGCATGAACCACCATGCCAGTAGTAAATGAATAGCTAACATTTACATATACATCTTTAATGAAGTTACAAAGCAGGCGACACATGCGTTCCTTGGAACACGCTAGTCTTATTATTGTTATCATTTCATATATGTCCATTTGGGTTCTAGATTGAAAATAAATATTCTATATAATTCTATATTATACTTTGATTACAAGGTCAGTTTTAGTACATAAAAACATGTCAAAGTCAATACAGTTTTCATGTGACGTCCCAATTGCTTTTCCCGTAGCCGAAAAATGTACACATGAAGCGTTTTTACGACGTCATGTGCAGTAATGGAGTAAGCCACACCTTTCGATATTGCTACAGTTAATTATTAAAATGAAGACCTTCCGTTAAATCGTAAATTTTAAAGTATCAATTGTAAGATTTTTTTTCCAAAAGAGTTTTTTGTCGTTATAGTTTCTCCTGAAAAGTGTGTGACATATTCACAGTGAAATTTGTGCAGCAAAATCACAAGAAATCTAATGACAGAACTGTTTTAGATATGTAAGACATACCGGTATACTAAATTACTAAAATACAGAATACAAAAAAAGATAAGCTATTCTTTCAGCTCAAGGTCCTGTTGCTTCTTGGGAATTAACTATTTGCAGTAGCTTCCAGTTTATCAAAATTAATTTTCAAATGTTATTGATAACTTAACTCCACATCTATAAATTGACTGTTAGGTTTCTTTTAAAGGATGGAAAAGGAAAAGAAGGGAACTTATAAGTTTGTGGTACTTTTTGTAAAAATAAAATACTAGCAATAGTACAGTCATACTAAGGCTCATTCAGAGAACGCCTTGAACTAAACTTTCATACTTATCTGGTGTACAGTCATATTTACAAAGACAAAAGTCCATTGTTACGCTCTCAAACCCTTTTTGATTAGTTGAAAATCTTGAGACATATCCGTAGTAGAAAGTATCTTGTGAGATGAAACATCATTCGTAAGTGCTTCTTCATATTTAGTCATTGTGTCAGATGCTTTGTTGGAAAACTTTCAAAACATGTATACATGTAGATGAATTTCTTATCATTCTAAAGTTAGGGACGTATTTAACTAGATAACATTAAATCTCAATGCTGTTACATGAGCTCAGAGTCTGAACTACGAAACTGTCACAAAACAATTGACAACTTAATGTATCTTGACCAAAGAACGTTTTATACACCAATGTAAATTGATGATTTTATGTATAGCAAAATTATAACAATGGGCCTAATATACATCACTTCTTTAATAAAGTAGCCAAAAAAATGATTTGTTTGTGAAACACCGATGCCCCCATATTGCAGCTCAAGGCCAAGGTAAAAGTTTTTCAAATGTGGGGTCAAACTCCAAGGTCAAGGTCAGTTGGTCAAAATGTTGGTACCCAAATAAAGTTCTTGTCACAAGGAATGCATATATGTAGGTCAAACCCCAAGGTCAAGGTCATGAAGTAAAAAATATTGGCATCCAAAGAAAGGTCTTGTCACAAGGATGCACAAGTAAGAAAAAAGACCTGGCACCAACCATTCAGAATTTATGGCCAAGGTTAAAGTTCTTAAAAAGTAGGTCAAACACCAAGGTCAAGGTAAAAAATGTTGGTACCCAAAGAACCATCTATCCTTCTGTATTCAATAATCCAGAAGTGAAAAAAGAATTAGATAGAGTACATGGTAACAACATTGTATTTGTTTGTAAGGCTCATTATATTAAATGTATTTTAGAGGAACTTGGATTTAATTCTACAAGTGGTAATCCAACTTATACTCATAGTTCCCTTTCTAAGGAAGAAATTCTTCAAAATCATATGTCAGTTTTGAATATTTTTAATATTCCAAACAACCAAAATGAATTTGGATTACCAAATATTTATACTGGATTCCGAAACATAAGAATCCTTACAAACAAAGATACATAGCGGGTTCCAGTAAATGTTCAACCAAGCCTCTTTCTTTACTCCTCACTAAGACTAACAAAAGTGAAGGAGAAACTTTAAGAGTACTGTGCAACAATATATTCGAGAAGTGGTGTAAATCCGATGTGGATACTTAAAAATTCCAAGGAACATTTGGAAAATTTGAAATCACAAGATTTTACCAAAATCAACAGTTTAAAAACATACGACTTTTCATCTTTATACACAACCATCCCCACGATAAATTAAAGTCCAGGCTTTTGATATCATTGACAGCTGCTTTTCCAATAAAAATGGAACTCGTAAATTTACTTACCTTGTCATTGGACATTTGCAAAATTATTTTGTTAAAAAACATTCTGATTGTACACACAAGTACTCTGAAGTTGACATTAAAAAGATGCTCGAGTTTCTGATTGACAATATCTATGTGGTTTTGGGAGATCAGGTCTTCCAACAATCTATTGGAATTCCCATGGGTACCAATTGCGCCCCCTTATTAGCAGACCTTTTTTGTATTCATATGAAGCAGAATTTGTCCAAAATCTTGTACGTGAAAAGAAGAAAACACTTGCTGTGGCCTTCAACTCGACATTTAGATATATCGACGACGTATTATCAATTAACAATGGCTATTTCCATACTTATGTCGATACGATACATCCTGGTGAGCTTGAGATAAAGATACCACAGAGTCTGACACATCTGTTTCATATTTGGATATTTTACTTGAAAAAGACGTTAATGTTAATCTAACAACCAAGCTTTACGATAAACGTGATGACTTTAACTTTTCAATCGTCAACTTCCCTTACTTATGCAGCAATATACCTTCATCACCTGCATATGGGGTATATATCTCTCAGTTGATTCGATACGCAAGAGCATGCTCTACGTATGTACAATTTCTAAAACGAGGTAAATTTTTGGCAAACAAGTTGATGAAATAAGAATATCAGCTGTCTCGTTTAAAGTCATCATTTCGTAAGTTCTATGGTCGATACAATGATCTTGTCAGCAAATACAATTTATCATTGAGTCAAATGCTGACTGACGTTTTTCATAATTGTTAGGCCATTATTTACACACTGAATTGTCGACGTTTTTTTCCATTATTTCCCGATCATGGCAGGGACCACACGGCGGGTGTGACCGGTCGGCAGGAGATGCTCACTCCTCCATGGCACCTGATCCCACCTCTGATGTTTGGAGGTCCGTGTTTGCTCTGCTCCTGTTTTGTATTGTTTAATGGTCTTTTGAGCTTGAATACTGTTCGTTATCTCCATATATTTCATCTAGTCACATGAAATATACATGTGAAATATATAAGCCCTAGCCTCTATCATTCAGAATTTATGGCCAAGGTTAAAGTAGGTCAAACTCCAAAGTCAAATAAGTTGGTATCCAAAGAAAGGTCTTGTCAAATGGAATACACATGTGAAAATGTAAGCCTGGTACTAACCGTTCAAAAGTTACGAGCAAGGTTTAAGTTTTTGCGGACACAGACGGACAAACGAAAAAACCATATGCCCTGAATCTTCGATCTTCGGCTTAAAATATTAATGCAAAAATGACCCCCCTTATTGTTATTAAAATCACTTGATGATAGGATATTAAGACCATTCTCACTGTATTCCCTTGCCAGTTCGATCCTGTGGTACGTTTCTGATATATGCTTTTTTAAAAAGGATCACTTAAATACGTTATGTCTTAATGCTGTCCTCCTTATCACTAACACGGACTGTTTTGCATTTGAATATGGTCCAGTGTATACATGTATAATAAACATGTATATGAAAATTAAAAAAAAAATCATAGTATTGTAATATATACCCAAACTGTTTTCATTTTTCTATGTACTCAAACCTGTTTCACATGTACTTTTTTTAAATTGACAACACTGAAAGGGTTTAATTAAAAAATGGATCTAAAACCAAGGCAACAGGCATGCCGATTTCTTTTTGTTTGACATTGCAA
Source organism: Saccostrea echinata (assembly GCF_033153115.1). Classification (NCBI taxonomy): domain Eukaryota; kingdom Metazoa; phylum Mollusca; class Bivalvia; order Ostreida; family Ostreidae; genus Saccostrea; species Saccostrea echinata. Next base: position 4,685,752 of record NW_026889813.1, on the reverse strand, counting down.
GCACTCGGCAGCGCTAAATCTATTATACAAATGTATGTTCATTTCTTAAAAGTTGCCTTTTACGATCTGTGATATTTCAAGTATTTCTTGGCTATAAATTCTACTGTAGTGTACTTTACATGCTTTCGTGATATTTGTTTTGTACTCTAATCATTTTAGACGCCCGTGTGTTTTCTTTGAATACTTGTACTTCAGTATACTTCAGTATGCATTATTTCCTTTCATCTGAAGCATAAATGATGTAAAGTACATGTAATTTGCTTGAGAAACTTATTGTTCAGAGAGAGAGAGAGATTTGATAAGAAACCTCTATTTCATTTGTTTGCTTTTACCATGATCATTCTTATCTGAAATTTTAAAAAAATAAATATTATATAAGAAGATTATTTTCGTAAATTTCATTGGCTGAAAGGACGCCACGTGATATTCGTCCTTTTTATGATATTGACACGAAAGCGCGTCCGCGGAATATGATATCGCATGACTCACCGTTATGCTGCACCAAAGTTACGTAGAACGTGACGTCATAATATAAGAATCATGTTTTACCATTGTGACGTAAAATGACAGCCAAGTCTGTTCAGTTAGGACTGAGCCAAATTATTCACTTTGAGTGATTATATCATATAACTTTAATGGACTTCAGTGAACGGTCAATATGTGGTAATAAGGACCCATGTCAAGTGATATTGACCAAAGACACAGAAAGTGATAGTGACCGAGCCTGCGACATGGGTCCTTGTTACCACAAATCCAACTACACTAAAGTCAATAATAGTAATATATCAAGCAGGTTTTGAAAACCAAGGACAATCTTTAAAGATGAAAAAGCATTAATGAGAGTATTGTTTCAGGTACATGGATGCAAACATTTGACTACTGATTGATTGATTGTATGTTGTTTATTGTCCCATTCGAGAATTTTTCACTCATATAGAGACGTCACCATATACCGGTGAAGGGCTTCAAATTTTGACCTTCATTCGGTACTCAGGGCCATTGAGCAGTGAGGGATCTTTATCGTGCCAATACCTGCCGTGACACAGGGCCTCGGTTTTATGGTCTCATCCGAAGGACCCGCAACTTTCACTTCAAAGTGCCAAGCGCATGGCGAAGGAACAGTTGCTACTTATTATTTATCGGCTTAGGTCAGTCGCGGCCGAGATTCGAACTTACGACCTCCCGATCACGGAGCGAGCGCTCTACCGACTGAGCTACCGTGAACGGTTTTGATTAGTGAAGAAGGGGCTAAAATCATTTGTACCTATTGCAATTTATGAAATTTTCTTTAACAAAATGAAATACATGTATATGTATGTTAATTAGCTTATTGTACTTGAATATTGCAATTGTGGATTTGAGGGTTTTGCTGAATTCAGTAGATTACTTTTCTTCTCAACCTTCACAGAATTTTGATATTTAATCCTATTCCTCAGGTTGACACCACTTTTAGATTAGTCATAGAAATAAACAAAGAAAAATATTTGAAGAACTGACAACTCATATGAAACCAGAAGTCTTTGACGAGACTGTAGCTTTACTGATTTTTACTTAACAAAAAGTAGGGGGGAAAAGTAGCACTTGGACTTGAAACTATGGCAACAGCAAAAAATAAAATAACGATCCTTGATTTAGTATCTTTCTTAGTCAGGTTAAATTTGCAATTAGACAAAAACTGTAGTAGGAGAAAAAAAAAGAATTTCTCAAAAATTTCTATTTTTTGTAACCAGTAAACACAATAAAATCAAAAACCAATGCACAGAATAATGTATCTTTAACAGTCTAATTTCAAAAAAAATTTTCTAATTTATATAACCATGGCCACACTGTTCAATAAAATCAAAAACCGATAAATAGAATTATGTATCTTTGTGTAGTCTACTTATGTACCACGTTATACTGAAATCGGACTGAAACTGTAGGAGATGTGGCGTTTTGAAAGAACTTCACAAAAATTTCTATTTTATGTAACCATGGCAACACCCTTCATCGAAATCAAAAACCGATAAAAAGAATTATGTATCTTGGTGTAGTCTACTGTGTACCAAATTATATTGAAAACGGATTAAAACTTTAGGAGAAGTAGCGTTTAAAAATGAATTTCACAAAATTTTCAAGTTTTAGTAACCATGGCAACACCGTTCCTTTAAATCAAAATCGGATAATAAAAACTTATGCATCTTAGTGTTGTTAACTTTTGTACCAAACTATATTAAATCAGACCAAACTTTAAGAGGAGTGGCGTTTTTAAAAATTGCTTACAGACAGACGGACGGACGGAAAACGGACACCTTACTATCGCATAAGCTCTTCTGGTCTCTGACCAATACACCTAAAAGTACATCTTTTTATCAACATTCGTGGTTGTAAAATAAAAAAAAAAGTTGTAAAATCAAAGGTAAGAGGTATCCATATAAAAAAAAAATTAATAATAATTTCGCATTACTAGTGGTGCATTTTTTTCTGTATTTTATCTTGCAAAATATAAAACCTTTTCGAGGATTCCTTCATAGTCCGGCGGGGTAAGGGGCTTGAATAATCTTTATTTTTATTCATTATGATGCTTGTATTTCATATTTTCACAATGAAAATAGTATTTTGAGTAATTTTTGAGCACAAGTTTTTTTTTTTTCAAAAGATGTCCCTTGAAGATTTCTCTTGGACATCTGAGTTCTTTGAAAGCAGGTTAAATGTTTCTGGAAAAGATTTCGGTAGAGTTATGTTCTAAGTAGAAAGAATAACTCTTTCTCATTACTCTTGTTGAATCAGTAATCTAGCTAGGTCATTGTTTGATATTGTTTCAATTCAACTTGGCGCCAATTGACCAAAAAAAAAAAAAAAATAAAAATAAAATAAATAAATAAAAAAAAAAAAAATAAAAATAACGATTCCATTTTGAAATCTCATAAGAGAAACAAATCATATTCTCATCTTATTCACTGTTTCCGCTAAATTCTTTCGCAATATCTGTCATTCAAATGCAGAAGTGACGATTTCCTTTTCTGCAATAATTGTTCTAAAACCCTTAACTAGTTTTTGCTTCATTGGTACAGACCGTCTTACTTTAAAAAATTAAAAATTAAAAATTGGCTTCAAATGTGTGATCATCAGAATAATAATTTAGAGTTGTATATAACATGCATCTCTGATGTACTTAGACGGCATTTGAAAACAATCTTACTCTCAAAACAAAAAACACAAATTAACCAACGATTTTCGAGTATATGGCATTATTAATTACTAGTTTTTGCACAAAAAATCATACGCTAAATGGCAATCAAAACAAGCATTCTGAGAGTATTGCATTAGCAATACTAGTCCCCTACCGGCAAGTGTAATCTGGTTCCGTTCCCGTTAAAAATTGAAAATGCCATAATTCCGTCAAAAATTAATGAAGCGGGACGAAATGCAAACTTGATCTATAACTTATCAAGGTAAAGCCACATACCAAAAATCAGCTCAATATCTACAAGCGTTTAGAAGAAAATTGCGGAAAACCCGTAAAAATTGAAAAGGCCGTAATTCCGTCAAAAATCAATGAAGCGGAACGAAATGCAAACTTGATCTGTAACTCATCAAGATACACTTACATACCAAAAATCAGCTCAATATCTGCAAGCGTTTAGGAAAAAAGTGCAGAAAACCAAGTGGGACAGACTGACAGACAGACAGAGGGACAGACAGACAGACAGACAGACAGACGGACGGACAGACGGACGGACAGACTCAGAGGAAACCTATAGTCCCCTCCGGTTTCACCGGTAGGGGACTAATAAACATAACCAAAAAGTGCCTAAGACATCATAGGTTTATATCTAAGTTATTACATAAGATGAATTTAAAGTAGACAAAATGTGAGATTTTACATGAAGGTGAAACCCAAAGTCCATTACTACTGCTTAACATTGTTTATACCGCGCACAAGTAGAAAAGCACTTAGATATGCCACTACAGACACTTCAAATACTTAGTTAATCTTATCCCGTACTTATCCCACAGCTACAGAAACAAGGAGAACAAAATGTAGTTCACACAAGTATACTTTAGAAAACACACACCATTAATATACCTCATTAAATTTTATTTATCACTGATACTGAAGTCAGAAAACTGATCTTATTTATCTTTATATATGAAAATGAAAATTTAACTCCTTTTTAAAAGAAAATTGTTTTGAAGACAAAAATATATTCTATAGTAAATAAGGAAAAAAAATCATTCTTCAACACCAACAATATTGGAGTACAACGAACGCCCATTGGTAATAATTTTGATTTGGTCCTTTCAAAAGAAAAGTACAAAAGCAATATTACCCCACCCCTCCCCCCGGGAAGGGACGAGGGAACAAAAACATGACACTTAAAGTGTCCAAGGAAGTCACTACTTTTTAATTTTATGGTAAATACATGTGCCAATTTCTATCTAGTACACTTTTTGAGAATTGTTATGAATCTTTTTTGCTTTCTGACTCATCGTCCCTAAATGCATCTTCCATGCAAATATGGTTACCAAAGGAGCTGTACTTATTCAGGAATAAACTTTCTCCAAAAACTTTAACCTGTCATTCATCCAGAAATTGAAGGTAAATCCAGCACCAGAAACAAGTCTGGTTGTATGCATCCCTAGATGCATTAACCATACAATAGCTACTTGGGAATGGACCTGCTCCTTAGAGAAGATGGGCGAACAAGGTGAGCACAATGCCTATAGTGCAACAAACATGAAGGTGAAAAATTAAATCTCAATTAATTTTCTTTGATATTTCATCTAAAATTAATGTATACTTTATGTAAAATCAATTTGCAAAAATCGCACGAAGATTAAAATTATTTGCCTATGAAATAGCATACACACACTAGAGAGGGCTAAAAGGATCATTTTCAAATACTATAACACAATTTTTCGATATTAGTGGGTCTTCCTCCATATTTTTCAAAGTTTATCCTCAAAGTTTGCAAAAAATATACATTTTTTGGTAACAAAAACATGGAGCAAAGACCCACTATTCCTTAAAAATACACTTTTATGACACAACATTCGCATCTTTTCGAGAAATACTCGAAGTCCATTTAGTCAAGGGTCATACAAACTTGATTTAAGTGCCACAATTCACCAAGAGCTGTGTGGTTAGCGTGTTAATTTCAGAGGAAAATGATAATCAGGGCTTTTATTGCTAGGGGTTCGAACCCTATGAATACCATTTTAAAAAATTTTTATAACAAAATAATTTTTGCAAAGAAAATTTTCCTCAGAATAATGTGTTTATCATAATTTCATCAATTTCAATAATGAGAACCTTACTCTAAATAATAAAATCACAAATTTATCAAGATTTTTATATATCTGAAGATATTTGCATTTACCGCTATGTGCGATAAGTGCCAGTTATCGAAGAAGAATAGCCTAAGCGCGATAACTCTTCTGGCCTCAACCAAATAGCCCCAGGTCATTAAATGCGCTTGCGCGCACATCCTTTCCGCTTCATCAATTTTGAACAGAAAACATGCATCGTCAAGAAATCAGCTCCAAACCCCAACTCAATCAAGACGATTATTGTATTGTATAAGTATCGATCCACAGGACATCGGTATGTATTAAACACCTGGTGAGGCATTGGAAGCGAATTGGACGTTTCCTTCGCCTCAGCACCATGAGATGCCAGCGGATTCAGCTGGCTTGATTCAAGATCACCATCTATTAATGGCGGCATTTCAACTATAACAAAGAAATCGGTTTAACTATTTTTTTTCTTGTTAAAGAAGTTAAAGATACTGTTGGCACATAATCAGTCACAGCCATAGCAACTAATTAAAAAAAAGCATAATATACAGCGTAATATACAATGGTAAACACGAGATTACACAATCGTTTGTTATGCAGAAAAACGCTCCGTACAAAAACCATACGCCAGACCCGGACGTGCCCAAGCTGCCGCCAAAAAGGCAAAAATCTCTAATACATGTAATACGACTCCACAGAACCAGGTCACACCTGCACCCACAGTACCAGTCGTATCAACCCAACATGGCAACCAGGAAAACCACACTCCTGTGTTGACAGCACCAGCTCCATCAACCTCAACTCTAGTGTTGACAGCACCAGCTATTGATGCAGAATCATGGTTTTTGTACGTGACCCATGGCCAAACCAACCTATCCCAGCAAGCACCTAATTATACATCTAAATCACCCAAATACTTTGACTTTAATTAAAAAGGTACATGCGGCAGACCATACTGTACTTATCAACATGCTTGCATAAAATGCTCCAATAGTCTCCCACTCATAAACTGCCGCTGGCACAACAATCAGACATTTCGCTCAGAGAGCTTTCGACTGTCCCAAGCCGAACAAACCCGCCAGCCCCCAACCAGATTTCAGGGTAGAGGGCTCCCTCCAAACCACCCAAGACCTCTGAGACTTGGCTCCAACACCAGTCAACGTTAACATATTAAAATCAATGCTTAAAAGTTACCCATTGCAACACGTAGCTCATGAATTAATCAATGGTTTTCAATATGGTTTCAACATTCACTATTCGGGTATCCGGGAATTCCAAAAATCTAAAAACATGAAATTTGCGCAAACAAATCCGCATCAGCTTCAAGAAAAAATTGATCAAGAGGTAAAATTAGGCAGAATAGCTGGGCCCTTTAAGAATATTCCCATTTCAAATATCAAGTGCAGCCGAATAGGTATTGTTCCCAAAAAGCAGGGGGTTGGCTTATGATTTGTAACTTATCTGCACCTGAGGGAAGTAGCGTTAATGATTTCATCGATCCAGATCTATGCACTGTTCATTATACATCATTTGACTCAACAGTAAGAATGATAAAAGAACTGGGCCAGGGAGCCCTACTAGGCAAAAAAGACATTTCTAGTGCATTCAGACTCCTTCCTATTCGCCCCGAAGACTTCTCCCTGCTTGGTTTTCATTTTAAAAATTATTATATCGATTAATGCCTCCCATTTGGATGCTCTATAGCTTGTGTCACATTTGAAAAATTTGCGACAGCCCTTCACTAGATTGTACAAGATCGAGCCAAAATTGACACATTAGTCCACTACCTTGATGATTTCCTTTTTGCAGGCCCCGCAAACACCCTTGTGTGCAAAAACCTCATGCAAACATTTGACACAATTTGGGAAACGTTCAGCGTTCCTTTGTCAGAGGAAAAAACAGAAGGTCCCACAACATGTCTAACATTTCTAGGGTTAGGGATTAATACCAGCAACGAAACCATTTTTGTCCCTTAAGATAAAGTTGAGGCCCTCAAAGCTCAAATTCAAAACGTTGCCTCGCGTCGCAAAATTACAATTAAAGAAATGCAATCATTAGTCGGATCCTTGGCATTTATTTCCAAGGCAATACCTGCCGGGAGGGCCTTTTGTAGACGATTCTATAACAGCCTATTACAGGGACACAAAAAACACCATTATATTACTATATTGCACTTAAAGAAATGCAATCATTAGTCGGATCCTTGGCATTTATTTCCAAGGCAATACCTGCAGGGAGGGCCTTTTGTAGACGATTCTATGACAGCCTATTACAGGAACACAAAAAACACCATTATATTACTATATCAAGGGCACTTCGCGAAGATATAGATATATGGCTCGAGTTCCTGTCTGACTTTAATGGCACAACTGTATTCCCAGATATTCACTGGTCAGATAAGGACACTATCCACATATCCTCTGACAGCTCTGGCTCACTCTGGTGTGGGGTCATATTTGGTGCACAATGGTCCTATCTACAATGGCCCTCAGAATGGTCACATCATGATTGTAGAGATCTGACTTACCTGGAGTTGGTCCCAGTCGCTCTTGCAATTTACACATGGGGCCACAAACTCCAAGGCAAAAAAAAAAAATTTGCATATTGATAACATGGCAGTTGTCGAGATTATCAACCAAAAAACATCAAAGTCACCAAGAGTTATGTCCCTTCTCAGACCCTTTCTTTACAAAATATTAAAATACAATATCCAAGTGCGCTGCGAACACATACCAGGTCATTCTAATTCTATTGCTGATGCCATATCTCGTTTTCAGTGGCTAAAGTTCAGGAATCTGGCACCCCACACAGACTACTATCCCTGCTAAGTTCCTCCGGAATTCTGGAACCATTTGAGCAGGAAGTAGAAGAGCTACTCAGAGTATCAGTCTCTCATAACACTCAAGAAATATACCAGAAAGGTCTCGACTCATTTTCACAATTTAGAAAACTTCTCAACTTAAAGGAATTGTGGCCCCCTCCCGTAGACCAATTAATAAACTATATCGCTTACCTCTCATCAAAGGGAACAACACACACTACAGCCAAAACCTACCTAGCAGGTTTAAGATTCAACATAAAACTAGGTAACTTCCCAGACCCATGTCAATTTTTCATAGTCAAGAAAATGCTCCATGGTTTTAAACAACTCAAACAAAGAAAACTTTAAGACTCAAGAAGCCCGATAACATTTCCCCTATTAGTTAAGATAATAGATTCTTTGGAACACGTATGCCGCAATTATTACAAGAAATTACTCTTCTCCTCTGCTTATGGCCTTGCATTCTTCGCTCTACTTAGAGTCGAGGAGATATCTACCACTAAGGCAAACCCTTCCAGTTCCCCATTTTCAATACAAAACGTATCCATCTCGCAATCATCCATACTGATCACATTAGGGAAAACCAAAACAGATCAGCATGGCAAGGGCACTACAATGCAAATTAACAGCACAAAGCAAAATCAGGTCCTATTTCACAACATACAAGCATACATGACCCATAGACCATCACAACCTCAAACATCTCAGTTTTTATGCCACATGGATGGCTCACCCATGACATACTATCAATTCAATCAAGTACTAAAGAAAGCTCTATCATTCCTCAAGCTATATATATCAACATTCAAATCCCATTCATTTCGCATAGGGGCGGCAACTTCATTGTATATGCAAGGTACTCCAGAGCAAGAAATGGGTAGATGGAAATCCAACGCTCTCAAGTCTTATGTTTGCCCGAATACTGTAGTCCTGTAAATAGTCAGTCTTACTAACTGTAAGCTACGTTTGCAGGGACTTGCTGTAAGGTATGGATCGTTGGATCTTCCATTATCAGACGAGCTGAAGATTACTGCATACATTCAACAATTGGCCAAAACTTGTCTCTGGAGCACTTAAAGATAGATGTTACCTGGTCTGGATCTGGGGGACTAAAATGGGAGCAACTTGATCAACACATATTCCTCGATTGCGTACATCTATCAGATCTTGGGAATTCTATTTTCACAACTACAATTCAAACCGCATTGTCCAAGTTCCTCACTTCCAGTCAAAAAGTTTTCCCCATCCTCCCTTAAAACGCAGTATCTGTTCATGGCTTGCAAATGGCCCCATTATATCACCCCAATACACCCTCTCAAATTTTTGATAGTCGACACATGTGCATTGTATTAATCATTTTCTCTAACAACCCCCTCCACCACCACCCCCGGATTTATGCATGATGATTTACTGGTATGTTGTATTGAATTGTTTTGCCAAATTATACTTTGTTGTTACCCTGTATATTGCATTGAATTGTTTTGCTAATAATTGTGTTGCATTAGACATGATATCTTGTTTGCCAAATTGTCCGCTACTTGTTGGCGGATGGATTGCTGTCTCGAAATTCGCGTACAGCAATCCACTTGGCAGAATTTTGCAACAAGCCATCGCTGGCAACTTCTGTTTACCCTCCAAGGTTGTCGGCACCATATGGCTCCTCGTTTCTGCAAACTGTATACGCCAAATGCCAGATTGAGGATCGGCGCTTACTTATTGTCACTTGCTATAATACTTGATTATTGTCCATTGTTTTGATACTATTGTTTAATTATGTAATTACCTTATTATGTTAAACAGGAATAAAGCCACGACAGATACTGCCATTCTGAATTGTTTATTCTTTCGGGATAATTGCATTTACCGCTATGTGCCGTAAGTGCCAGTTATCGAAGCAGAATAGCCTAAGCGCGATAACTCTTCTAGCCTCAACCAAATAGCCCCAGGTCATTAAATGCGCTTGCGCGCACATCCTTTCCGTTTCATCAATTTTGAACACCCATCCACCCCCACCATTTTAATTGTGATATTAGACTACCAATCGAAACTTCTCATCTGTGGAGTATGGATTTTAACTTCATTCAATATAAAGATATTACTATAGATATTAAAGAGTTTGGCTCCTCGTTTCTGCAAAGTGTATACGCCAAATGCCAGATTGAGGATCGGCGCTTACTTATTGACAGTTGCTATAATACTTGATTATTGTCCATTGTTTTGATACTATTGTTTAATTATGTAATTACCTTAAAATGTTAAACAAGAATAAAGCCATGACAGATACTGCCATTCAGAATTGTTTATTCTTTCAAGGTAAAGGCATTCTGCGCGCCTTGTTCATCCATCTCCTTTAATGGAGACGCCACGTCGAAGCAAACACCAGGGGAAAGGCATAAGTTCAATTCGACTTCAATGAAGTACTAATAACAAGACAAGCCTATGGACCACATGAAGTAAGATGTTTACTTACGTAATCCACAAATGACTGCAAAACGAGGCTGGCGGCCACAATTCCTTTCAATAGCATTTTGGTCAAACTGATAAGGACATTTATGTAGAGCTGTTTCATTTCCGATGCACTGATAATTCAAAGTTATTGACTTGGATTCCTCTGGAAGATCTTTGCTGGATCGAAATTCTGCTACACACCGAGTCCTTGAGAAACAACAAACACAGTATGGGAAGTGTAATTCTTTTTAAAGCCTCTATTAATATTTTTATAAAACTGAAATAAACTTTCAACAGGGGATTTATCATTTTGATGTCTCTATTTGTCTGTCTGGATTTTATTTTAATCATACAAAATATTAGTTTTTTCATAAATTGTTAATCAACGAGTACTCAACAAGCCATTTCAGAGAAAGTATGCCCCCCCCCCCCCAATTAAGGAAAAAATGGGTGAAAGACCTAAAAAATGCAGATGGAGAAAAAAAAATTCTAAATGACCTTGACCTCATACCTTTTGGTAGGGGTTTTTTCTTACGTTCAAGTCATCCCCTCAATTTCATAGTAAAAGCTAAAAGAGAATTAAAGTTATCACCTGGAATTATTTTTTGAAGTATATGAATTTCTTACCTTTACCTTTGTCCTTTTGACCTCGAGTCAATGGGGGTCTTGTGTAAATCAAAGAAGTTATGATTTGAATGTTATTGCAAAAGCTCAAAAAGAACTAAACTTGTTATCTAAAAACCATTTCACTTAATATATAATACTTAATATACTTAATTTCTGACCTCGACCTTTGACCTTCTGGTATCAAATCTAATAGGTTTTTTTTTAATCAGACATTTATGATATAAAGTTGCTTTCAAAAAAAAAAAAACAAAACAAAACAAAAAAACAATTAGACCTATTTGGTTTTTTTGAAAGAAACTTTATATCATAAATGTCTGATACAATGTTCTCGTTAGCAAATACAATATATCCTTAAGTCGAATGATGACTGACGTTTTTCATACTAATTGTTAGGCCATTATTTACACACTGAATTGTCTACGGAATTTTTCCATTTTTCCCGATCATGACAAGGAGCCCACGGCGGGTGTTACCGGTTGGCAGGGGGTGCTCACTCTTCCATGGCACCTGATCCCGCCTCCGATATTTTGGGGGTCCGTGTTTGCTCTGCTCCCGATTTGTATTGTTTAAATGAACTATGAGTTTGAATACGTTCGTTATCTCCATATTTCATTACATTTATGTCTAAGCATGTTATGAAGAAAATTTGACAGAGTAAATAGAAGAGCACTAATTCATTATCAGAAAATAATACTAAAAATATTATGTTTATTTAAAAATAATATTTAGTGTCTTGCATATTAATTTCATAACAGAAAAAATAATAAAGCCATGCTTTTTAAGTCAGAATATCAGGTTGTTTATCTATGCTTGTAAAAAATGTCTATCAGCAAGAGTTATCTTTCTTTAATATTTTGCTTTTTTATATACTACTAATGAAAATACTCTACAAAGTACACTGCAAAGTATACAATTTTTTAGTTCTTATAAAGAAATAGAAATATTTTAATTTGAAACAGGAAAATAAAAAGAGTGCAAAAGTTTAAATTAAAAAAGCTATAAATAACTATAAATTAAAGTTATAAACTTACAGTTAATCAAGTAAATGGTTAAATACATAACACTAATGAAACGAGTTTTCGGATATTTTTGGATTTAATTTCTTCTTCTGATCTCTCTTATCTGAGGAACAGTAGACCTTAAGGTTTCTGTCTTTTAAGTGAGAAGACATTTTGCTAGCTTTTCTTAGTTTTGTTCTATTTAGTTTTTTATCTTGATAGACAAAAAAAACTCACGATGGTTGTCTTGTTTGTCTGCAGACAACACGGGCGTTGGCTGGATACCAGTGTGGACCACACATCGTATGCCATTTCTGGTTATAATGGACTTCGACAGTATAACTTCCATCGTCAGGCTCAAAGTTCGTGAGACGGACCAGATCAAAACCTTAAAAATTAAACAAAATGTAACGATTTTCTTTCACTTTTCCTAAATATCGAATAAAAATAATGCATTTAAAATCTTACACAATAAAATATAATGCTTTAGTGATGAAAAAATTAAAATGAAAACAGCTTAACAATATTGTTGTAAACTTCAACATGGATAATATTTTTTTAATGCAACATACATTTATACAATATAATTTCATCATATAACTGTTTTCTTATTTTTTTAACTTGCAACTTTTTATTCTTGTCTTACTCTTATGATCATGAGCGTAAATAACATGTAAGACCCGTGCAATGCACACATGATACATGATAAGAAATATGAAACACAGCTATTGAATCATCTGTGAGGATTAAAACTGTAAACTTATAATTTTTTTAAAGAAGCATACACCATATCTCTTCATGTACATTATTTTATCACTAGCTGTTTTTCGTTTTCTTGATTGTGATGAAATGGTGCTGCAATTCTTTTGTTCTGTACTAGTGCTCTTTTAGTACTTTTAGTACTTTGATTGTCATTGTTAGCCGGTGACTTTTTTGTGCAAATTGGCCTTACTATAATAACAATCAGATTAAAATAGATTCACTAAACAAGCAGAACCTTGCAGGAAGCAGACATCACATTACTAAAGCAAAGACTGGATAACGTAGGAGGGTTGTTCAAAAAGTTCATAATATACAGACCAGTTATATTTTAAATATCAATAAACAGTCGAATTTGGTTCCAACATATTATGTCATCAGCATGTTATTGTTTCAGTAACATAGATGATAATTAGATTGAAATATTGGTCTTTGAAGAAGCTACGATGGGGGAGGGGGAGTGTATGGGGGGGGGTGTCAATTTATCACAAAAATAGATCATCATATATTCTAAATGCTGTAACTATCAAATGAGACTGAGTATCATTATTTTTTAATATAAGTGCCTCGTTTTGACCTGCAAAAAAAATATTCATCGCATTTTGACCTAACAAAAAAAAACTGTAACGCGTTTTTTTTTCTACGTCTGAGCAGATATTAATTTTTTCGACAACGCTCTTGAATATGAATTTGGAAGTAGATCGTTACTACTACGATAATGTATCAAGAAGAGGTTCAGGAAGTGTAACACTTATAAAACAAGAAGTCCTCCCCATTATCTCTATCAACACATGGTTATATTTGTAGAAAACAGGGGTCGTGTGCCATCTTAGGCATGGGCAATAACGCTCACCTTATTCACTATGGTCCTGTCGTTCTTCAGATTTTTAAAGACTTTTTTCTTAATATTTACATGTGAATTTTGACCATTTTATTATGACTCAACCCTAGCTCTAAAGGAAATTGATTTGATCACTACTTGAATGCACACTACATAGGGATTCCGCATATCAATATGACTTCTGCATATGGTGTTTATGTCTCTCCATTGATTCGATACGCAAGAAAATGCTCTGAGTACGAACAATTTTTAAACCGAGGCAAGCTACTGACAATTAAGTTGATGTTACAAGAATTCCAACAACCCTGTTTAAAGTCAGCTTTACGCAAATTCTACGGTCGTTATAATGACATTGTTTGGAAATACAACCTATCGTTGAGTAGTATTTTGTCTGATATGTTTGATACCATTTCTTAGGTCATTGCCTTTATACTAAATTTGACCATAGAATACGCCTTACACCTGATCACCTGATCAATACATGGCGTTCACTGTGTGACCAGTCAACAGGGGATGCTTAATCCCCCTAGGCACCTGATCCCACCCCTGGTGTTTCCAGGGATCCGTATTTTTGCCCTGTTCACGAATTGTTTTGTTAACTGGATTTCTGAGATTGATCTCTATTCGCTATCTTCACATTTTACATTATGGGCCTCTGCTAGCGTTGTTCTGAAGTTTTTTTTACTTTAAAGTTTGATCTCCTCCCCATTTTAACCCCATCGTAATACAAGGGTCGATAATTTGAATAAAATATTTGGGAATGATTGCAAATTAATATGATTGATATGATTCAGTGTGGCCCTGCAACTCTCCAGAAGACATTATTTTATAAAGTTTTCTTACTATCTCCACAAAAAAACTAGAATCCACAGATACGCCCTTGCCCCTGTTGGCAATGACTTGAAAATAATCAAACCTACTTTGATACACATGTAATATACTTGCCCCATCCTAGCATCATGACTTGAATATATGTATACAATACTTTGCTTTTCATGGAGATCCTACTGTTAATATTGAACTAATCATGATCCTGCTCTTCTTGAGATGATTTTTAAAGATCGGATCCTAAATATTCCTTAATCCTCAATTGTGGCCCCGCCCCTGAAAGTATTGGTACTCTTAGCGCCAAAATGTTCACTTGGGGGGGGGGGGGGTCATGGGTGTAGCCAGTGACGAGCACTGGACATTATGAAGTTTTCAATATTAACTGAAGGAATAAGGATGTGCGATGTTGATTGTGATGCCATAAAAACCCTCAAATAGTGTTGTAAACAATGGCTTAAATGATTATACATGTAGAGAGCTGTGTAAGTAAGAAGAAGAGAAAGATTCGAAAGTCTATCGGAGGATAATTTCCGAAACATACTGAAGGAAAATGGTCTCCCACACACAAGGAGAAACAAGGACGTTTAAAATAGAAATTCGAAAGTTTCTGTGACAGAAGTGCGTAGATAAAAGTTTTGGTTTATAAATCATTTCCGAAATATACTAATGGAAAATATCTCCTACACATAAGGAAAGAAAAACACGGAATTTGTAACTTGTAAAAAAAAAAAAAAAAAAAAAAAAAAAAGACTTAAAAAAACTGCGTAAGAAGTACTTGAAAATTTTCGCTTCAAAATGAATTTATATACCATCTGTATTTACATAGATATATAGTAACTATAAAAGACTACATAGGTATATATTAGCAATTACCATTTTAACCGCTTAAGAAGCCCTGGAATGCTTTATTTAGAATTTGTAAGCTATCATCAGCATCGGTCAATATTGATATTTTTCTGGTCAATATCAAGTCATATTTACCACCTAAAAGTCATAGCACTCCGCTGTTTGACTTACTTTAGAAAATCAACCTTGTATTCAACAGACATCATCCCTGATTCAACCGATGAAAGATTCTATAGGTAGCACAGATTTAAAACATTCAATAATATTAGACTTACAATTGCTTGAACAAAAAGTACTTGAGAAGACAGAGCTCAAAAAACTTAGTAAGAAAATATGTCACACATAATACGAAAAATGATTTGTTAGTATATACTGTAGTATCCTCATGTGTAAGACTGGTCTACCCAGGTAATTACTTGGAAATTGATCTGCTAAAAATAATCTATTTTCATGAATGCTCTCTTTTTGATTTTTTCGTGAGTTGTGATTGGTCTCTGTTGATAACGATGGACCTTAATCATGGAGTGGCATTGCAAACCTATATAGTCATTGCTCTGTTTGATCGTTGCCTATATATATACAAACTTACATTTTGGCTTATGATGATCATGCAATCTACATGATTGTATATGTATGTACACTGTACATGTCTAGAGGTAGAGTGCTTGATAAACCAAGGGTTTGTTAGAGAAGTGTACAGGAAACACTTGCCTAGTGAACATTTTTTCTTAAACAACTCATTAAAAAAATATATGTCACTTTGCTGGTTGTATGCTTTCCATGATGCAACATACATACAAGATTGGTCATAACTAAAGAATTCAAATCTTATCAAAACCTCAATTATGTTACGCATTCTTTTCGTCATCAGTTATAAGCTTGATTAGTACAAGAATAATTAATCTACTAAAAGATATTTATCATGAATATTTTGCAGCAACCCAAGCTTTTATGCACATTTGCAAACTTAGAATCATTATTCCATAACAGAAATCAATTTTGAAAATTCTGAAAACCAGACTTCATACATGTATATCAAAGCTTCAGAAGAAACCACGCCATTTTGGACCCCGAAACGAGGCCTACGACAAAGACAAAACAAAATGCCACAGCGTTCAATGCAGGAGGAACTTCAATGACAATTAAAGTTCGAAGCAAGAATTGTGTAGGCTTCAAGGGCAACTACAGTACTGAATAGGGCATTTGTGTAAGAATAGAGGAGATACAACGAAAATGCTTTAGAAAGTGTTGTTATAATTATGCACAAAAAATGCAGCGTTTCTCCCTTTATTTATCCACAAATTAGAATTAGTCTGTCGAATTCAGGACAAAAAATCTATCTACAGTACAGGCCACGAGTTTTCCCCGAAAAAACACGGGGCCCCGTGGACCGAAAGTCCACGCTTTACCGTGGACCTCGATCAATGTCGGCGTCTTTGAAGTTAGGGTGTCTGCGCACCGTGTAACACGGTGTGTACGCGCGGTGTATCACAGTGTCCCATTACGATATCACGCAGAACTTATAATAAAAACTTTTCATTTCTTTATTTAATCAATTATATAAATTTCCTTTGAAATCAGATATTTTTCACTTTTTTTCTTAAATATTATACAATTATGGACTCTTTCGGTGGTGAATATGGTTTGTTATTCACCAGAAAAATATCAATATTGACCGAGGCGATATTAATAACGATAGACAGATGTTTGAACAAACAAGACGCCATGCATAAAATCTAAGATCCACGTGCTCTTGTCCAGCAAAATACAAACTCTTCAAAATGTGTACGTACATCCATGTAAGTCACGTTTCAAAAACCTAACTATACAAGAGAAAAAATATGTTCAATAGTCAGGAATACACTTTCGTAAATTACAGTCATTTTCGTAACAAGATCTCTTTTACCGTACGTATGCATTCATATGTGGTATTTATCAGATTCATGCCTATTGGTTTATTTTATAAATCATTTTCTACGTAAAAAGATTTTAAAAATATATATGCATCTAAATAAAATTTTAAAAATGTGTCAGATACACACACATGAACTCTGCTCTCTGATTACATTACTCGGCGAATTATACATGTACTTTCGATTAAGGATTATTGCTGGTAACTCATATCTGCTTTTTAACTACTGTACAATTATTACCTTATTCTGTCATTTTATAAAAAAAAATATATCTTTCATTTATATATAATATATTTATATCTTTCATTTTATGAAAAATGTGTCGTACGGTTTGCGAAAAAAAAAAATCAATTAGCGAATGTAGAGCGGGGATGTATAGAACAAAGCTTCTCATGGTCAAAGTATTATCATGGTTTTAAGGAAGAAAATGTGTAGTTAGAACAAAAAAAAAATACCTAGCCTCTTTCAAGCTAAATGCATTATGTTTGCTACCCCCCCCCCTCCCCCGCTTCGAAAGTCTGTGGATTTACATGTATATGTTACGTTATTGTGAAATAAAACAGTCATAATCTAACTGTTTACATGTACATGTTTATATGTGTCTGAAAAAGGATAATTTACAAGTAAGTTTAAAATCGTGTGGTGGACTGGTGGTGTAACCCGGTAGATGAATTCGGCTGGAAGTCACTTGAGTGTGTTATACACATGATATGGTCAGGATGGAAGAATTTGAAAGGTGTGATAAACACACGGCGCCCCGGCCCTCCGGCTGTATCCAAATATATTTTAAAGAAAGGTGTGAACTCGGAACTGACCATAAGAATGTTTGAAATCACAAGAGAAATACTTTCCGCGTAAACAAACTTTCAGGGCCACCTAGCGTCGTGCGATTTTGATTGACATGTAGAGCGCGAGAATTTCGTGTGTTTCAGAGAACAAATTGATTGAACACATGTTGTAACTGAGTTGAATATAAAACAAAGTTACGGAATTTAAATAGTATTATAGAATGGTTAATTGTGACTTTGGTAATGTAAATAAAACGAAGAATTAAATTTATAAGAATCTCTCTCTCTCTCTCTCTCTCTCTGACATTGTTTCTTTACACACTTTTCATTCAAATAAAAACTTACCGTATTAAATACTTACACTGAAAGGATTTTAAAACAAAAGCATAAATACTAGATTATGAATAGAAAAAGTCAATCGTCCTTTACGAGAAACACTCTTAGGCATTATAAAACGAAGATTTTTTTTTTAGTTTTATGGGAAATGGGCTCTCTCTCTCTCTCTCTCTCTCTCTCTCTCTCTCTCTCTCTCTCTGACATTGTTTATTTAAACACTTTTCAATTAAAGAAAAAATTATTACATACTTACACTGAAAGGCTTTGAAAATACTAGTTTATGAAAATCTGTTAGGAGAAATACGCACATTATTGTAAAGAGGGATTTTGTGTTTTTACTGTCGATTCTCCCTTATAAATTCAGAATAATATAAGATTAACACATTAAATGTGCTCTACTCAGGAATATAAAATTAATGCTTTGATTCTATACTTAAACAACTGCAGCTCGGATAGTATACTACATGTAATGCAGCTCGATGGAGTCTTTCTTCGTTGCATGAGCACATAGAATTAAATTCTTCGGACATTAAAAATTTCAATCCAAATTATAATTTTAAAAAGTAACTAAATAACTTAACGAAATACGAACTTCTGGGCGCACGATAAATTCAAAACAATTTCAATTTTCTGCTACCGATATTTAATCATACTACATGTGTCATTATTTCGATTCAGAGCACAGTCAATGTCTTCTAGATTTTGAAACGATGATTATACATATAAATCAAAGTAATTGAGTGTTTTTAAATTTTAAAGTTTTTATCAGAACCAAACGATTTTCTCTGTAATGTTATGGACACGGTGCTGCACGGAGGGAATTTTCTGGGCACAGTGCGACACGGAGAGCATTAGCTGGGATTTTTCAAGACACGATGCGGCACGGTGTGCCTACCTGTGTATTTCAAATCCACACACACCGTGCTACACCGTGTACACGGTGTAACACAGACCATTTCACACGGTGTGTTTTCCACCGTGCGACGGGGAAAACTCGTGGCCTGTACTGTACATGGGGATTCTCGGTTGTTCTATGTATAAGGATTATCAAGGAACTCGTATTTTACTCACCTTACATGTATATACGCGGATCCTTAATTTTTATTTTCCTGCCGGGGGAGGGGGGGGGGCTGGGATTCCACACCCACTTTAAAAATTCTACCCAATAATTTCTTGACGAAAAAGCTAGTAATTTCTCCAAATCTGTAAAACCTAGAGGGGGGGGTCAAGGTCATTTGTCATTTTTGGGTTATTTTACTGTATAAATTTTATAACTCTGAAAATTCCAGGGGGATTCGGACCCCCTCCCCCCTTTACTCCTCCTCTAGATCCGCGCGTGCCATTAGAGAGATGAAACTACACATAAACGGATTATCAAGAGCGAGTAGGACTGCTAGTAAAATAGCTACCTGTAACCACATGCCAGTAAATCATTAGGGACGTTATTAATCTGCCCCCCCCCCCAAGTCGACTTGTTAGATAATGATGTTGACTTGTAGAATATATTATGTTGACTTGTCAGATAATATATTGACTTGTCAGATCTTTAAATTGACTTGTCAGATACTCGTGTCGCCTTGTCAGAAAAATATGTTGTCAACTGATGGACTAAACTGGGCATTGACACATTTTCATGCTGAATTTTTAACACGTGAATAAGTGACAAGTTAAGAAAAAGATCTGACAAGTCAACATAATTAACTGACAAGACAACAAAAAGATCTGACAAGTCGATATAATTATCTGACAAGTGGGGGGGGGGGGGCAGAAATATGTCACCATAATGATGACTAGTAGATGTCAGTTAGTGGTTTTAACATGCTGTGATAACAGGATATCGACTTGCTGGTCGTAATGATTTTTTTTTATCTGACAAATCGACAAAATTATCTGACAAGTCGACATAAACATCTGACAAGTGGTGGCAGAAATATGCCACTATAGGGATGTGCATGAAAAGAAAACAAACTTATCGGGCTCGTAAATGCCAGCTCAAAATAACATAATAAAACATATAATCGTGGATCCACCCCCACCACAAAAACGCAAAGACAGTAAAATCGTGGATCTGCGAATGGAAATCTATCAATAAAGTTCATTGTAGATAACTCCGTAGAGCATATGCAGCGTAATATGTCATACAAACATATAAGATCTTCTGTATAAACAGGTTTAAAGTTAGACTCTTTAAGTTGTGAACAATGTGGTTCTACTTTCGTTTTCCATAACAAACAAACAAAAAAGAAAGAAGGAAAGATTAACTCACCTTTGATTTGGTTTAATGTCTGCAGGAACAAAAAAACACCCGCGAAGGTCCAAATCGGCATTGCGTATAGTAAAATGCTTCTCAACCCATTCACGAACAGAAATACACAACAATGATATCAGGGACCCTTTCAAGAGTTAAAAGTTGTAGTTTTTTAAATGTACGTAAGATATATAGATATATCTAGGAATTCCCCATCCAGGCTTCCAAGTATTTCAAAATGTACAGACGCTAAAAAGGCTCTTGCTTTGTCCTTTGATTTGCATAATTTTCAAAATATACACAAGTATAAATGCTTACAATAACATGATGACCCTTAGTGTAGGTTATGTAAATGACACATCATTCGAGTAAAGTAGTGTTGTTATGAAGTGCTGAGAAGTGTTTTAGGCTCAGCCGGAATTGACCTTCGAACGATCCGCGAATACTGTTGACAACAATATAACAGATAGATGTGAACTTGATTAATAACATCAAAATTGATTTAAACTGTTGTGATTTATAAACAAGTACATATAATATTCGTGTTAATTAATTTGTCATTCACAGTGTTATTTCAGCAACTACATATACATCCTCAGTCTTGTCAGAATTTTCATCATGCAGTGTTTTTTTTTTTTTTTATTTCCCAATGAGTTTGTCACTATTTTTATAAATGGATGTACGATAAAGCTGATTAATCTTAGTAAAAATATATAGGATGGCATTTAACCCCAGAGTCTGCCGTGAGATGTGGGTCAGTGCAGGTCGTCGATCTTAAAAATATTTGATAAGAGGTTTATCTACTCAACTGTGGATAATTCAATTTTTCAATGCATCTTGAAAATCTTATAAAGTTTTGGTTCTTTTGAGGATCCATTTATGATTAATCCCCAAACAGTGGAAACGAACTCCACATAATTCTTATATATATTTTGTTGTTGTTGTTGTTGTTTTTTAATTGCATAAAAGTCGTATTTTATCACAACCAAGCGCGTCTGTAAGGTAATTTCATCTTCATAAAGTGTGGGGTTTGGGGCCTTCCAAAAAAAGGTTTAGGACGGCCCTCTGGAGGAGAAGGGTCGAAAAACTAAAACTTTTGAAAGACTCACATCTCTCTCTCTCTCTCTCTCTCTCTCTCTCTCTCTGGAGGCCAAGACGTCAGGAATTTTAAAATATTTGTGACTCTAACTCGTACGAGTTCACCTATTTGTATTTAATTTTATATATAAGCAATTCATACACTTAAATTTAAAATTTTACCCCCACTCCCAAAATCACCTTGATCTTAAATATGTTTTCTTTTATCGAAGGAAATGGATTGAACAGCTATTTGCTTACCCTATCGGAAATTAGGAATACGAGAAAGGAATAATATATATATATTGATTAAAAGATGAGAATGATAAGCACAGTAGAGTGAATTTTGTAGACAAACACTGTATGACAAACACACTCCCATTATGTACTAAACAATTGTTATATGATGTACTCATTGATAAGTTATGATAACTATACTAAGATACTTACTAAACGGAACAGGTCAAAAAAGGCCACGTTCTCGTTAAAAACAAATTGAGGATCAATTTGATTATGAAAGGCCTAGCATATATAGCACTGTGTACATTAGTACTAAATAAAAATAATTAAATAACTTCAAACCATCAATCTGCAATGTACCTACATATATGCATTATATAAGTGATTGGGATGATATCTTAGTACCTTAGATAAACTTCATGAACGTGCAGAAATGACAAAATATATATTGTAGGGATGGACAAAATGTTTCCCTATGAACTCAATTGATCAGAATGATATTGTAAATGTTTGCTTGTTCATGTACATGTTGCCTTTAATAAGCTTCTATTTATAATCAAAGTACTTTATATTTTGATCAGGATTTTTTTCCCAATATAACATACATTTATGTTGAAATATCAAATAACCCCTACTCATCCCAATGAACTGGAGGTAAATTTAGAGAAAACTAATGTGATGCTATTGCATTTATGCAAAGATATTTTGTGACCCGACTTAATAAATATTTTTTTGTTCCTTCAGTGAGTATTTCGATGTAAATATACAATTACTGTCTGGTAATGATGCAAATATTATAAATTAATGAAATAACAGACGAACTTTAATGAGACCAACAAGCTGAAGAACATGCTACTATTTGCAAAAACAATAAACAAAACCAAAACAAAAGAACAAAACAAAACAAAAAACAAAGAAAAAAAAAATAATATTCGCCTCGCCTTCATGACTCAGTGAATAGAATTCATCTTGGAAGGTAAATTATTTTGTTGACCAAAATAAAGTTTTAATTTCATTTCATTAAATGAACACTATAAGATATTATTTTTATTCAACAAGCCAAACCTTGCCACTGTATTAATTTGTTTCCTTTCTTCGTGAATAAGTGGAGCTGAATCAGACCCCCGTGACTCAAAAAATTGAAGTAGTCTGAAGACATCCACTTCGTATTTGCAACGATGAAGTAGGTCAGGAGCCTTGTTAAGTATTCTCTGAAATGATCAAAAGGAATAAATAAGATGAGTAAATATTCACCAGTGACAACACATGTACAATCAATGTCGTGTATATATTGATATTATCTGAATGTAATGAGAGTGTATCTGTTTTAACAATAAGCCAACGGTAGTTTGAAATTTATCAAAGTTGCATTCTGTTCGCCCGTGTTTACAGATAAGTAATGGACACGGACCTAACGGACATTCATTCTTTCATTTGCAAACAATTACATGTAATTTGATAAAAAAAGCATTAGTCACATAAAATAAGGGGTTGTTTTTGTTTCTTTTAAAACATTAAAATGTTCAATCTTGCGTGCTGAAAACAAGGTCCTCGGTGTTCATTGAATGAGCTAAGGTTTATGTAAAATGGTGAGCATTATATCGAATCAGGACAAGGGCTCTTAGTTGTTTTCTATCGGGATTTTTGTCTAGCAAACAACCTAAAACAAGAAAACAATCAGGGAAGGTAAATCTAATTATAAGTAGTCTTATATTTCAACAGATGAAATTTCGAGGACTCCAGGAAGACGTTCAGGTAAATGTAAGAAACTATCAAAGATGTCTACAGAGAGATGTTTGTCACAGAACAGGCTGCAGAAGAATTCATTTTGAACATCGAACATCGTTCTTCAGGAACCAGGCATCTTACCGAGGTGGGATTTGGATTTTTATTTCACCTAAAAATACCATGATAGTAAAATATGTTAGTGATAAATAAAGAGGGTTATGAAATAAGTATTTCAAACAAAAGCGCATTTAAAGATGTGAACACGGTACAATATTGGGAAAATGGTATTAATCTTTTCTATCAGGAAACGAAGGCGCTCCATAAACTGATCAAAGCGAAGATTCACTCCTACGGTATCACGGAAGGAATGATGTACACCAGACATGCCAGTCATTACCAGTTTTTGATTTTTTATTTTTGTAGGGAACCCGGATATAAATTTCATCACTGAAGGCGCGAACAAATGCTGTTTTCCCCCTTTTGCTATTTTGACAACTATCTCCGCCCCGTAATCGACACGCAGAATTAACTGCATTTAAAAAAAAAAACTGAAATTCCATACCGATATTAAAAAAGAAATTAATGGAAATAACTTTCTAACAGATTTGGAATATGCAAAAAAGCTGATGTCCTCACAATAAATGTGGATTTTTTTTAAGCAATAGGTATCTGATTTTCCTTTTTCCTGTATTACATAAATTGGTGTAATGGGTTTTGAAAATTTACAAGATGTTGTAATTGTTGATATTTTCAACAAACACTTTACAGAAATATCAAGAAAGTTATTTTAGAAAATGTCAGTACATACGATATTATGAAATCATTTTACATAATCAAAACTTGTACAAGCATTTTCAGTATTAAATTAGTGAGGAAAAGTACAATGTAATGTTACATGTATTTACCATGATATTATGACTGTGCAAAATGTATATTTTTACATATTCTGAAATATTTTCTTTTTTCGGCTTGTTTATGAGGTAATATATTTAACATACGCAATCTTATGACATTCCTCTTGATAAGGAAGTGAAAGAATGTAAATTAATGTTTATAAAAAGTCTTAGCTATAACAATGAAATAGTAAATCAAAGCTATAAAAAAGTTTGCTTAAGAGAATACTTATTGTGAGGACAGATATGGACAATGCAATTCGAGATCAAAACATAGGTAATCAAAGATTACGAAGCTCACCTCGACGAATGTTATCTATAAGTAAGGCAAATTTCACATCATATTTTTTTTTCTAGATAGGGAACATCCCAAGATCAATATCCTTGCAAGTTTGGTTTAAGTAGGACTTGTAGTTACTTGGAAATAGACCTGCTCAAAAAACTTTTAACCTATTTAGTAATCAAGAAAATTTTGGTCAGTTCCAACATCCAAAGCAAGTCTGGAAGTTTTCATCCTTAGATGCACCATCTATGCAAGTTTAATCATAACAGGCCATAATATTATATAGCTACACCAAAAAAATAACCCGGTCACTCATCTGGATAATGTAGGTCAGATTCAGAATCCAAAGCAAGTCTGGTAGTGTCCATCCCTAGATACATCATCCATGCAAATTTGGTTAAAATATGGCTAAAATTCACTGATGTAGAAAATCTAGGTAAGATCCAGCATCCGAAGCAGGTTAGTTACTGTCCATCCCTAGATGTATCATCCATG
The DNA here is from genome assembly GCF_033153115.1 of Saccostrea echinata. NCBI lineage: Eukaryota > Metazoa > Mollusca > Bivalvia > Ostreida > Ostreidae > Saccostrea > Saccostrea echinata. The sequence continues at coordinate 4,660,303 of NW_026889813.1, read as the reverse complement.
AAAGTTTGGTCCAGGAAGGGCTTATAGTTACTTGGGAACGCGACTGCTCCAAAATCTAAACCTTGCCTCACATGTGGAAAATCTAGCTCACATCCAGCATCCGAAGCAAGTGTGGTAGTGTCCATCCTTTGGATGCATCACCCATGCAAGTTTGGTCAAGGTAGGGATTATAGTTACTTGGGAATGGACCTGCTCCAAAAACTTTAACCTGGTCACTCATCTGGAAAATTTAGGTCAGATCCAGCATCCGAAACAAGTGTGGTAGTGTCCATTCCTAGATGCATCATCCATGCAAGTTTGGTCAAGGTAAGGCTTATAGTTACTTGGGAATGGACCTGCTCCAAAAACTTTAACCTGGTCACTCATCTGGAAAATCTAGGTCAGATCCAGCATCCGAAGCAAGTGTGGTAGTGTCCATCCTTAGATGCATCATCCATGCAAGTTTGGTCAAGGCAGGGCTTATAGTTACTTGGGAATGGATCTGCTCCTAAAACTTTAACCTGGTCACTCATCTGGAAAATCTAGGTCAGATTCAGCATCCCCAAAGCAAGTGTGGTAGTGTCAATCCCTAGGTGCATCATCCCTGCAAGTCTGGTCAAGGTAGGGATTATAGTTACTTGGGAATGGACCTGCTCCAAAAACTTTAACCTGGTCACTCATCTGGAAAATCTAGGTCAGATCCAGCATCCGAAACAAGTGTGGTAGTGTCCATTCCTAGATGCATCATCAATGCAAGTTTGGTCAAGGTAAGGCTTATAGACACTTGGGAATGGACCTGCTCCTAAAACTTTAACCTGGTCACTCATCTGGAAAATCTAGGTCAGATCCAGCATCCGAAGCAAGTGTGGTAGTGTCCATCCCTAGATGCATCATCCATGCAAGTTTGGTCCAGGTAGGGCTAATAGTTACTTGGGAATGGGACTTGCTCCTAAAACTTTAACCGGGACGCCGACGCTAACGCCGACACCGACGCCGGGAGTATAGCATAAGCTCATCTCGACTTCGTCGAGGTGAGCTAAAAAGTGTTTGACACTGGTTGATTTAAAACCTTTAGGTAAAAATTAGTGGATTAACGCAGGTGAAGTAGTAGGCATTAACTTTAACAATGGTCAGTCTTTGGTATTAATTGTATTTAATTCTTCTAGCCATATTTATATTTTTTTTGTTATGTATATAAATATCCTTATATTCAAATATGGGCATGTGTAATTTTTGTACATATTTGGTTAATTAGTTTGGCATTCTAATAAATGCCCATTTACGACAAATAGTTTGTTGTTATATTTGCAAAAAAGAGTAGACTCATGGATGGAGAAAATAAATTATATTGAGGGAAGTTGAAGACGATGGTATAAAGATTGTCAGTGATTGGATAGATGATATAAATAAAGTATTAGTTAGACATGTCAGTCAAAGTTAAGTTAATGTTTTACAAGTATTCAATTAAAATGTTATTTAGTTAGAAAGGAATAGAGTTAGAGAAAAGATACATTTAGTAATGTCCGTAAAAGCCGTAACGTTTATTGTCTGTCTGTCCGTCTGTCTATTTGATATAGCGAGTTTCCCCATATATTGTACGGAGTGAGGAATAACCGATTCGATCCCCAGAATACTATTATTATATTTTTTATTTGCTTTAATAAATGTGGAAAATAGTGCTAATGTTGAACTAATTCCCTAGTAATCACCAAGGTGGAGAAACAGTATGAAAATACTACAAAAAGGCCGGTTATAATAGGTGAAGAATCCTGGTATCAGTTTTTTAGCTTGATACGCGAGCCCGTAACGTACCCCAGAGCTAATTTCCCCCAAAATGGATTCGAACCAGTACTTGTTTGGACCAGCGTGGGATTCGCCATACTTTCAAGGTACTTTGTACATAGCGAAAATCCGATTTGTAGAAGATGAGGATTTACACACAAATGGTTTTGTTGTGCTGCCAGGATTTCCAAGTGCTTTAGTTGCGGCAGGAATGGACATTTTGCACGGATGTGTAGGGCACAGAAATCTGGCCACCGAAGTGACGCTCTGACTAATAAAGTAACAGGGATGACGGACAGCTCTACACAAACAGAAACAAAGAAATCGAACAGGAAAATTTAACGAGACATAGAAAGGAGAAGGAACGTTAATGAAAAGAGTTTGATCCTTGCAGAACTTCCCATTTTCGAAAATCAAGGACTTGGACTTTAAACAGAAACTCTTTCAGAATCAAATAGAGCCTGCCCACTACAGAATTAACGTTCCACGTGAAGAGGCTGACCACCAGATTGCACGGGCAACATTTCTCGAGAAACGTCATACTATGTTATTAGCAGAGCTAAATGAACGTAACAAATTGGTTACTAAACTAGAAGACGAATTGAAACAATTGTCTAAAATTATTCCAAACAAAGAAAAGAAACTACAGACAATTGTTACTAAGTTTCGCAGAACAGACAGACAATCTCCAAAGCACACAAGTGATGTGACACGGTATACAAGTGGCAGACATGTGGAGTTTGCCAGGTACAATGACCGTGCTAATCCAGGTTCCAGGGATTACACAGAAGGGACTATTGCCAGGCCCCAAAGATGCAGGCAACCTTTGAACACGGGGTTGTATTCATTTGAAAGAAGAGGCAACTATCACCAGTGTACCCCAATGTACCCCAAGAACCTTCTCTCCTGTCATGTCCGTTGAGTGACTTTTATCTGAACAATTAAAGTGACATTTTGTTTATTTAATAAAGCCGTAAATTGATATCTGTTTGTACTTTTCTCTCTTCCATTAATTCTATTGTTAAAATATTCCTTTGTATCTTTATATCAATTGTCATGTTAGAATATTTTGTAGCTGGAGAGCCACAGCCAAGGCGCTCGGACCACCGACTCCTGACCTTGCATATTTTACTAGTATTAAGTTTTCGGAGTTTTAATAAATTTGTAAAACGCAAACTGACTTATGCAATTTCACTTGGTCACAATTGGTGGAGTTTCTCATATATTGTAAGGAATGAAGAGGAACCGATTCCCCAGATTGTTATTATATATTTTATTAACTTTAATAAAGGTGGAAAATATCGCTAGAGTTGAGCTAATTTCGAAGTAATCGCCAAGGTGGAGAAGCAGTATGAAAAATAACTACAAAAGAGCGGTTTTAATATCAACGAGTCAGCTGGTATTCGACCTCGTCTATTTACACTTTCAACTAATGTCGCACGTATTACATCTTTTAAATATCAAAGAAAGCTAGTCATTCCAGTTTTCAGGAATGGCGACCATGTAGATCTAGGAAACTTCATTCTTATATCCATTTCTTTCAACACATTCGATATTCTTTGAAAAACACAGAGACTACCAATTATGGGATTTAACCTTTACTTTTGAATTTTTAAAATTAAAATTACAATCTGACAAGATTTAATTCCTGTCAACCAACACTAAAAGAAAGTTGGTTACAAGTGGTTGTTCAGTGGAGTCTTGCAATCTGATTAAAATCAGATCTTTGTTACGCTCCGAAATTCTGATGGTCGCTGTACAGCTGTACAGCGACCATCGAGCGTAACAAAGATCGATTTTAATCAGATTAGGGAGTCTTGTAGCCATAACTTTGGTTTAAATCCACTTAAAATCAAAGGTCTCAATGAATTAACATAGATACATATTCCTCTGACTTCTTACTCGTTTACATTGCTCCAAGAATCTGCCTTATATCCAAGTATCTTTACTGTACATACTAAATGACTTTTCTTTGCATATAAAACAAGATGTGTTTGTGAAACACTGATTCCCCCGTATGGCAGCTCATGGCAAAGGATCAAGTTTCACAAATGCAAGTCAAACTTCAAGATCAAGGTCAGGAGATCCAAATTGTCGGCACCCAAAGAAAGGTCTTGTCGCAAGGAATACACCAGTTAAATATGAAAGCCCTGTCGCCAACCGTTCAATAGTTATGGCCAAAGTTAAAGTTTTTCAAAAGTAGGTCAGACTCCAAGGTCAAAGGGTCAAAATTAATGATGCACAGGGGAGGCCTTATCACAAGAAATACACATATGAAATATGAAAGCCATACCACCAATCGTTCAAAAGTTATGGCCAAGGTTAAAGTTTGGTAACATTTTGCGAAAGTGGGTCAAACTCCAAGGTCAAAGTCAAGAGGTCAAAAATGGTGGTACACAAGGAAAGCTACGAGTCCAGACAAACAAAAGTTATGGGCAAAGTTAAAGTTTTTGCGGGCAAACAGACAAACTGATGAACAGACAAACATTCAGACTGGCGGACAGAGCAAAAACTATATTCCCCCGAATCTTCGATTACAGGGGCATAAAAATGCAATATTTAAATGTTTTCCGATGATGCAACATTGTTTTTGTAGGATTAATAAACTTCATCCTTATACTCACAAGATACTTTTTTTATAATGCAAATATTCTGCCTTCTTTTAAAAGTGTGTTAGTATTTGGGCAATTCACCAGCTGCTGGCATAGAATTTCTAAGAAACAAAAAAGAAAGCAGACAGAATTATACAAGACGTGGCTCCATGGCTGATGAATGTGTGTGATGTGATCGCTTCAAGGGAACTTTTGTGTTCAGATCAGTTTAATTCTTTGATAACTTAATGTACATCATACTGGGATATTTGGGATCAAACAGTTTTTTCTGAGAAAACGTCTGCGTAAATAGACCATTTTAACTACACGGTGTATTTCAATGCAATTTGTGCTCTCTTATTTATGCTTATTCATTAATCCAATTCATATATCATTTAGTAAGACATTGACAGAGCTGGGAACGATAACTCTTTAAAGATTGAATTCGGCTTTGATTTTTTTTATTTCATCATGCAACAGAAGGCCTTTATATTTGTCATTTTGTAGAATATCTGATTTTACAAAAAAGGAAAGGGCTAATTTAAAGAATTTGTGACCCCAGCTTAAGGACAAAAAGAAGAACACGCGCAGATCGGTTGGGGGGGGGGGTGTCGGGCCCCCTGGATTTGCAGAGTTATTAAATGTATACATTGAAGGAAATAAAAAATGCCAATATGGATATAGAATTTATTGCTTATTTAAAATGTGTAAAGAAGATTCTTTTCATATAAAATATTTATTACACTGTAATTATATTGATTTTATGAAAAGGTTTGTACATGCCAGGCGTCATAACTTCTTCATTTCATATGTTGAATTCTACCATTTATAAAGTTAAAAAATTTCAAAAAAAGGAATGGTCCGGGATATGAACCTGTGATCTCTCGCATTAAAAGCGAGAATAATACCCCTAGACCAACGAGGCGCTAGGCATTGGTACAAATCAAATTCAAATACATGTATATATTCCCGTTCGATATTGTCAAAATTTTACACAACACATGGTGTTTAATTTAGCTTTTACTAAACAGTTGTAATAGATGTAATTAGAATATAAAGTCCACCGACAACCTGTATTATATGTAACAGGTCGGGTACACTTCCTTATATGAAAGACAATTTCTACACGTGACGATGTCTTCGTCACACCCGTTCTCGAATCAATTGAATGAGTCCCAAAGCATGACAGTCTACTACGTCTTTACGATTCAATAGCGACACGTGGTTTTCGTCGGTTTACTACATAATATTTACTTCGTCACCGGAAAAACCGTAGAGCTTCTTTTTCACTTTATAGGGCCAAAATTGAAAGATTATATTTCAAAGACACTGCTCCATGCTCACATGTTTTAGATGATTAAAGGTGCTTGGACACAGATTTGCAGTTAATATTTTCTCAAATTTTCTGTATAATTTCATGACTTATATGTTGCTATAGCATTTCATACTAAAATATAATATAAATCTTATTTCATCTCGGAGTTATTGAAACTTCAAATTTCTGGACGCGTTTAATTGACACATCCTTGCACTTTCTCAAATTTTAATTTTATTCTTAATACTTAAGAAAAGTGGCAACTTTGTTGTGTATTAATGAAAAATATTAAAACTATAATCCAGAAAATTCAGAGTAGAAATGTTCGAAAACAAAACCCACTCACAGTATTGTCAGTCCGTGCTCAGTGGTGTGTGCAGACTTTAACAATTGAACACACTCGGTGAATCGTAAACATTAACAATAACAGAGCTCGTGCCCTGTTTACAAAAACATTTTACGTTTCACGGGTGTATTCAATTTTTTAAACTCTGTACACAACACTGAGCACGGGCTGACGATATTAGTGAGGGGGTTTGCTTTCGCACATTTCTACTCTGAATTTTCTGGATTATAGATGTAATGTTTTTCATTAATACACAGCAAAATCGCTTCTTTTCTTAAATATTAAGGATAAAGATAAAATTTGTGAAAGTGCAAGGATGTGTTAATCAAACGGGTCCAGGAATTAGTAGTTCCAATAATTTCCAGATAAAATAAGTTTTTAATTAAATTTTCGTGTGAAATGCTATTGCAATATATAAGTCGTGATATTATACAGAAAATTTGAGAAAATATTAACTTCAAATCTGTGTCTAAGCACCTTTAATAGTTGCTTCAAATACCGTACAAACGCTTTGACGTTTGCACGTACATAAAAACTTTATGATAATATTGAGGGGTTAAATAATAATTGCGCACCTTGTACTGCTGTCTAAAACTATGTACACGTATATCACGTGGAAAAAAAAAAAAACTCGCAATGCTTTATCGACTCGATAGCACCTACATCTCTTTGAACAATGGTTTAGGCTGATGTATTATAAGCTGATATAAGGCTTCATAAAGCAAATTTATTTTGTAAATGTGAGCATGGAAATGAAAGATTATACATCATTTTAAATATTTCTTTCATAAATCTCAAAAAAGAATTGAAAATGAGTTTCCAAGGGACAATTTTCAACACAACTGAGTACTTGTAGTAGCCCACAATGCATTGCGACTCATTCATCAGTGGGTAAAGTAAACAGACAGCTAATTTACATGCAAATTTATGCTGACGTCAGAAAATCTAGTGGTCTCGACCTGTGTAAGAACTCGCAACAAGTTCCAGTGCTAAACATAGTGCCACGCGACTTTTAATACAAGCGGGGAGTAACTCTAAAACTTTGAGCGCGATCAATGCCAACAAATTTGCAATTGAGTTTTGAAAAAAAAATGACCAAAATAAAAAAAGGGGGGGGGGGGGCACTTTGAGATGGGCGGGCGGGATCAAAGGATTGATTGATTGTATATTGTTTTACGTCCCATTCGAGAATTTTTCACTCATATAGAGACGTCACCATATACCGGTGAAGGGCTTCAAATTTTGACCTTTACTCGGCACTCAGGGCCATTGAGCAGTGAGGGATCTTTATCGTGCCAACGCCTGCCGTGACACGGGGCCTCGGTTTTTAAGGTCTCATCCGAAGGACCCGCAACTTTCACTTCTGATTGCCGAGCGCATGGCGAAGGAACAGTTGCTACCTATTTTTTATCGACTTAGGTCTGTCGCGGCCGAGATTCGAACTCACGACCTCCCGATCACGGAGCGAGCGCTCTACCGAGAACGGTGGGGACCAAAGGAAGTTAATGGTTAAAAAAAAATCATTACAAAAGCTCAGAAGCTTCTTGAGATATCGTCCGGAAACGAAGGCGTTACACACAGACAGAATGTATGAATTTACAACCTTGACCTTTGATCTTTTTAACCTAAATATCAATAGGGGTCTTTCTTAGGCCACAGGGAGTTGTTATGTAAAATTTCAGTGCAAAAGCTCAAAGGCTTCTCGAGATATCGCGCGGGAACGAAAGTGATAAAACAGACATAATTCATGAACTTTGACCTTTTAATCTCAAAATCCATGGGGTTCTACCTTAGGCTTTAGCGAGATGTTAAGTTAAATTTCATTGCAAAAACTCAGAGGCTTCTCGAGATATCACACGGAGACGAAAGTGTTAAAACAGACAGAATTTATGACCTTGACCTTTGACCTTTCGACCTCAAAATCAAAAGAGATTTTCTTAAGGCCATAGGGAATTGTTATGTAAAAATCCGTTGCGAAAGCTCAAAGGCTTCTTGAGATATCGAAATTGAAAATTATACAATACAAATGAAAGAGATTGAATATTGCAACGTTTGACATGCAATATATATTAAAGGTTTATATGCGATAATTAATTTAGAATAAAGTAGTTATTTCTCAGAATTTTCGTCAATGAAATATATATTGATTAGTTTCTTCAATTTTTATTGTATAAATACTTTTTTGCCAATATATACGCAATATACACTGTAATAGATGAGTGATAGATCTCAAAATGTTACTAGACTGTGAAACTTTTAAATGGGCCATTTTAGAAAGCTAAAGCAAATTCATACTTGGATTCTTGAACGCCATAATACGGACTAGTGTAATTATGTATGTCTCCCAACACAGGCTTTTTAAATCGCCGTTTATTATATAAGATGATAAGTCCGAATCAACCCGTCGATTCCTTAAGGTTAAATTTGAACCAAGGTATAGATTCTGTAAAAAATGTCAATCATAATTTTTAATCATAAAAAAAGTTCAGTCGTGTTTTCGACATATTTTAAGTTGAAAGTCTATCTCTTGCATTTCCTACAGATATTCCCAACTATTGAATAGTCTTTGTAAGGCTTATTACATAATAATATCGTATAATAACTTTTTAGAAGAACTAGGTTTTAATTCCACAACTGCTAATTCAACGTATACTTAAATTTTCCATTCAAATGATAGAATTCTTCAAAATCATGCACCTTCATGTACACTGTACTTTTAACATTCTAGTCAATGGACGATTACAAAACTATAGAAATACAACAAACAACTAATATAGATATATTGCAGGGTTAAGTTAATGATCAACCAAGCCCCCTATACCCTAACTCCCCACCAAAATATCATCTGCTGTGAAGGAGAAAGTGCACACATACTGTGATACAACACATTCAAGAAGTGGTGTAAATCCAATGCGGATTTTCAAAACTTCAAACTAATTTTTGAAATAAAACTTTTCAAAACATACATGTATTACTTTTCAGCGTTTTATACAACCATTTCCACGATAAATTAAAGAGCAGGCTTTTTGACATCATAGACACCTGCTTCTTAAATAAAAATGGAACTCGTTAATTTTCATCGCATGTGATTAGTCTTCTATAAAATTACTTTGTTGAAAATCATTCTGATTTTAAAAACACATATACCTTAAAGTTGATGTTAAAAAGATGCTACTTTTTTCATTGACAATATTTATGCATTCTTTGGAACCTAGGTTTTCAAAATGACTCTTGGAATTCAGCCTGTCATTAATTACGCTCCATTTTTAGCTTACCGTTTATATATTTTTTTTTTTCGAGAGAGTATTTCTTTTAAAAACTCTACGTGAGAAGAGAAAAACTCTTCCCGTGGTTTCCATAGATCAATTTGATAATATCGACAATCTTACATAAATTAACTGTTATTTTCCTATGTCAACTCGATATATCCTAGAGAACTCGAAATAGAAGACATCACAGAGTTCTTCACATCTATTTCATACTTGGATATTTATATTTTGCTCTATGTATGAGCAATTTCTAAAACGAGGCAAGCTATTGAGAAACAAGTTGATGAAACAAGGGTATCAACAGCCTCGTTTAGAGTCATCATTTTCAAATTTTACCGTCGATACAATGACCTTGTCAGCACATAAAACCTATCATTGAGTCAAATGCTGACTAACGTTTTTCATACTAATTGTTGGGCCATTATACACTGCACTGTCGACGGATTCTTCCTTTTTTTCGGTCATGACAAGAAACACGCGGCGGGTGTGACCGGTCGGCAGGGGATGCTCACTCATCCATGGCGCCTGATCCCACCTCTAAAATATGAGGTCCGCGTTTACTTTGCTCCAAATCTGTATCGTTTCACTGGACTTTCGAGATTGAATACTGTTCGTTATCCTCATATTTTATCTATAGACGTAAATCTCTAACTAAGAACTAAACTAGATGGCAAATGGGATGACCTCGGCTTTTTCATGGTCAGTTTTCCCTATCCATGCAGTAATATTCCAAAATCATCTGCATATGGTGCTTTTGTCTCCTAACTGATAAGATAGTCAAGAATATTTTCTGAGTACATCAAGTTTTAAACAGAGACAGACTTCTGACAAATATGTTGATGTTACAGGGTTTTCACCTCGTTTAAAATCAGCATTTCGCAATTTCTATGGTCGTTATATTGTCCTTATTTGTAAAAACAACCTATTATTTGGTCGTACTTTGAATGAAATGTTTCCCTTCAAATTAAGAACATGTTTTGTACCATTTAACTACTACAGGTTACTTTGTTAACCTGATCGATACAGAGGGCTCAAAACGAGTGTGACGGTGGACGGAAGAATGTTTACTTCCTCTTGGCACTTGATTCCATCTGGGTTTCCAGGGGTCTGTGTTTTTAATTTACTCTGTTTACAATTAGAATTCTTTACTGGATTTTTGATCACTATTCATTATCTTCAGCTTTCATATGACCATAACTAATGCATCGAATCACATTTCCATATATAAATAAAAAGTTGTAAGGATGTTTTTCCGCTTGAATCAGCAAAGAACTTCCTTTCTCGGTTGAAAAATTGAAGTGATAGATAAAATTACATCAGATATCTGAATACGAGCCGAGGAAGTTCAGATCTAGGAAATAAAAAAGGTAAATGAAAGTCATTTTGTTAATTTTCATAATGTACATCTGAAAGTATGATTGTTAAGAGTTCAAAAATATGTATGCTTGATGAATGTAATATACTGGTTTCAATTCCACTCGTGATAAAATGGACAGTTGGATGAATTAAGTACTTTGAAAGTATCTTTAAAAATTTAGATAAAAATACACATTTATGAATGGTAAGCGTATTTTTAGAATAATTTTCAAAGAAACACATGATGGTAGCTTTGATAAGTAATCTAGTTTTAAATTTTAGAAAGCTTGCATTTCGGAGAGTATTTAACCTTTTAATTATCTTCCTGATGTCATGCTGCATTAGATATGGCGACAGATGGACAGGATCCTTGGTAAGAATTCAACATTGGTTGGTTTTCAATTTTGAATTTAAATCGAGGAATTTACATATAGCTCCTATCTAATAATGTCCAGATGTTCATTTTGCTATTCTGGACTAATGTGATTTCCTCGTTTTTCATTGACCACCAATTTGTAACTTTTAAGGGGTTAAGGAAGACCACAAAATAAAGTAATTAATGAACTAAATTTTATTAATGAAGAAATAGTAAATATTTACATACCTTCGAAATTGGATTTTACATGTTATTATTTTATATAGTTGATGACCATCCGGAAAGAAATAAATTCTTATGTTCATTAATCCCTCCATTTTTTATCTGCAAAGGTGCAAATGAGAGAGAGAGAGAGAGAGAGGGGGTGAGAAAAAAAGAGAGCTAGAGCCACGAACTACAAAATCGACCCTGTCACTAAAATAGTTTAAAAAAATTCCAAGTATTACTCTATGATCTTTAAGTTATAAAACAATTCATTTTTAACATCTTTTCTAGTTTTCTTTTTAAATTCAACAAATTTGGTATTGTTTTCTCCAAATGAATAATTTCACGTCATGACATTGATGTTATATAATGTGAGGTCATGACGTTAACATTATTTAGGGTGAGTTAACCATGCATCGGACACATACCTTGCTTCGGACAAATTCAAGCAATAAACTTTCATTGAACCTGAGTCTCCCCGTGTTTTCACTTGTTTCTGTCTTAAAGCTGAAGAATTAAACTTTTTAATGATGTTGATTTTTATTTTCATGTTGTGATAAAATACCACAAGAATGGCCTTGAAATTACGTCATATTTTGCATCATCAAAGGGGAGTAACCAGAATTTTACGATTTTGCAATTTTTAGAGTTTTCGTTCTTTTAAATAGACGTCAACGGAACGGGTCGGACCTTGGTAAAATTTGCCAATGATTGATAATATTACAGAAATTTTTCAAAAATTTTACTTCAATGTTTGTATAATATATTTTAGAGTTGTTTTTATCTAGTATGTTTATTTTACCGTACATCGGACACAAATTAACCATGCATCGGACACTTTCCGATGCATGGGTAATCACTTCCATTTTCATGTAAAACCTAAATGACAGCTGTTTTTTACGGAAATAGAAAATAGTAACTCTTAACTTTCAATGAAAATACAAATTATCGACATATGACGACTAGAAGTGGACTCAATTTATTTCTATAAACTAGATGATTATAACCCACGAGACAAAGGCGCGAATTGCCATATTACTAGCAGTGGAAAGCCTTTCTAAGGCGATGTGATGCAACTAAAATCTCTTCATATTTGTGGATCGAAATAGTCTTTCAAATTTAATTAGAAGGTTAATTTTTAAATAAAAGATAAAAATGTTTCGATATCACTAATTTTAAAGCACCGAGATCAAGGTATGATATTTTTCTGGTTTAAATATCGTATGTCCGATGCATGGTGAATATTGTCCGATCCATGGTGAATTCTGACTTATTTCGAAAAAATCGGTTTTTAATGATATTTTCTCAATAAATAGGGCACGATTGTGTCAAAAATTTATATTTTAAACACACACTACATGATAAGTTCCATTTTGATAATATTCGGTCGGTAGCGATATCGCTAGAACTTTTTGAAGTGCAAGGGTGTCCGACGCATGGTGAATTCACCCTATAGAAGGTTATAAATGTGCATAAATGGAAAAAAAAATCCACCAAAATAGGTCCTCCTTAAAAAAATTACTATGAGTTTTAAGGAGTTCTTTAGCTAACTTTTGAATTTCTTATCTAAAATAATTTTTGGAAACGTAAGAATTTAAATGTTAGTTTGGCACCAAGCAAAAATTAAGATGATAATCAGCATGGAAATTTGTGTTAGCGGTATATTTACATATGATTAGTACGAAAGAGGTTCTTGGCTATGGCGCCACATTTATCTTCGTGAGAAAATGTCAAAAAATCGTCATTTTTAACGTTTTTTTTAAGAAACCGTCACTTGTTCTAACGTCACGCGTCCCAAATGGCGCAGGATTAAAAATGTTTTACATTTAGAAAAGAGGTGTGCTACTAACATTCAAAGTAGAATACCCTTCTTTAATCGAAACTTTAATTTTTGTAAAACATGAGGACAAATATGATGGTTCGTGGCCCTGGCGATTAAAGTGGTAGTTAGCTGCTTATCTGTTTATTTTGTTTTTAATTTTTTTAAAAGACTGAACGGAAATAACCTTTACAAAACACTTCTTTTAAACTTTCTGATTGGTTGTTCAAGTCAGAATTGGCAAGGAGGTAATTGATAATCAAAAGTTGCTTATTCTAAATTAAAAAATACCACTTAACATTTAAATTCTTGATAATCAATTCTTTATAGCATTTATGGAATTGATGTGGAGAAGTACACAAAATGTCCATGCTGTTTGAAAACTTACGATGACCCTTGGTTCTTACAATGCGGACACACAATGAACTCGAGGTGTATTCGTAAGCAGCAACCGATTGTAAGATGCTATGTATGTGAGGACACCTTTCTTCAGGCTACATGTAGGCTCGGCAGAAATCGGTTTGCAAGTGATCTTGCTTTGAAGGTTACATACAGGGAAATAACAAATCTTTTGCTGACTAACCCTGGATGTTCTTTGAGTCAGCATACAGATAAAAGTGCAGTAAGTTACTGTGAAAAATGCAGTATGAGGATGTGTTTCAATTGTAATCAATTCCATAGCATGAATCCCTCAACTAAAAGACACAAAACATATGATGTCAGTGAGATGATTGCCGGGAAGTGCCAGGGGGACATAACTGTTAATCCACAGTCACTTTGTGAACATCACGATTATGAAATCATTAAGAGTTGGTGTTTGGACTGTAAAATTCCAGCTTGTGATGAAAGTTGTTCAGAACATCATTTAGAATCACTCTCAGAACATGCATCAAGCGCAGAAAGAGAAATTAAGATCATTAAAGAAAAACTGGAAACAGGCTTGTCTGCTATAAAGGTAGATTTTGAGGTGGTAAAGCAAAATAGAAGAAGAATAAAACGAGAAGGACACTACAAAGGAGAAATTGCTTCAGAGTTGGACTGGTCAAAACAAAAATGCAAACTGGTTATCAAAATATACATCGTCTTATTACGTGAAGTGGCATTGCTTCAAAAGAAGGGGAACGAATTTCACAAGTGTTATACTCTGCCATTTTTTTCATTCCAAACCAAAAGAATTCAAGAATCGACCAACAGTATTCCAAGTAGTAGTCGGTGTGCCAGCATCAGCTCATCTGCATCAACCAACAGCGATTCCAGCTGGACAGCCACGTCTAGCATGTATATCAATTCAAGACAATCCAACCCGCTATATATTTCATCTGACAGGGCGACATATATGAATATGAGAAGAATGAGTAAAATGGATGCATTATATGACAACGAGGTAGGAAAGAGGTGAAGTAAATTTAATCTAATGACAACCATGTATAAAACAGCTGGCATAACAAACAATTTTACAGATGATTTATAGTAAACAAATATGTACACTTTTATAAAAAAAATTTCAATAAAAAAATCCTCGGTCATCCTGAATACTAGTGCACATACGAATAAAGAAAGGATTGGAGATGCTTTATTAGCATGAACGGTATATAACTGTTAAGTTTACTTTTATTGTAAAAAAATAGTTAATTTTCAAAAATATCATGCAAATAAAAATGCTGAATATATGTACATAATTCTGTTTTTCTAAATTCTCATCTCGTAGCAACTGTACACTGACATCAGTCAAATCGAATCCTCAAGAGTCAAAGAGTCGTCTTTGTCATGGAATAGAAGCACACATCTCAGTGAAGACATTCACGAAAGACTTAATTATTTTGACACTGAATCAAGAATTACAGGTAAGGAACTTCAGAGTATGCTTCATATGTTTTTGTCAGCAAATACAATATCACTAAATCGATTGTCGACATTTCATACAAATTGTTTCAATTATGCCATAATTTACACACTGAATTATCTACGGTTTTTCCATTTGCCTGATCATGACAAGGAGTACACGGCGGGGGTGACCGGTCGACAAAGGATCAAGGAGTGCTTACTCCTCCATGGCACCTAATCCCTCCTCTGATGTTTTTTTAGAGGTCCGTGTTGCTCTGCTCCAAATTTGTATTGTTCATTGGACTTTTGAGCTTGATTACTGTTCGTTATCTCCCTATTTCATATCATCCTGTGATTTTATAACCACATATTGACATAATTTGTCAAAAAGTACATATATCGGAGAATAACTAATTGATTGAAAATTTAATACAAAGTATGACATCAGAACTCTTTTTTCTGAAAACAAATTTATCATGATAGAGGGCATCCTGTATTAATATAGCCAAGATGCAAAAATAGCATATGATGAATGCAAAAGAGTGAAGCAACAATGAATGGAAAAGTACAAATGTTTAAATTTACAACTTTTTATTGAAAATAATAATGTCGTTATTTCTCGATTTGAAACTTTCAGGAACTTTTAAGGAAACTATAGTGAATATGAGTGAATTTTGTATTCGTCCATATACGTTCATGTATGGTAAACTTACTTTACTTTTTAGAATTTGGTGTAAAATCATACAAAAACTATAACATAATTTTTGATGGTTTTTGTATCAAATACTATGATTTGTTACTAACATTATTTGTATATCATTTAATCATTTTTTTAGTGTGATCTTAGAGGTATTTTATTGTATGTAAATATTTTTTTAATATAACATTAAATTTACTTAAAACATATCGATGAATAAGGCTAACTTAAATAGATATTTTGATTCATGTCAGATGATATGTGCTGGAATACTTCCTTTGTACAGTCTTGACTTTTGTACTGTCCTCAGAAGTCATTTAAATGAGTACACTGATCAGGCAGTAAATAACATGTTTCTCTACTTATGTTAAACAATTTTTACAATACTGAGTCATTGCGTGTTATAATAGACTAAGTGCATATTCTTTTAAATACAATGCTGTGTACAATATTTATTCACAGGCAAGTATAGCAATGTTTTTCTTTTTTAAAGTAAGAACTAGGAGAGGCAGAAAAAAAATTATTGACATTAAAAAAGGATCCTGATAAAAGTGACAATGAAAAAAAAACGAAAACTGAAAATTGTCCAAATGTGACTCGAAAAATTTCTTTGAGAAAGAGAGAGAGAGAGAGAAGCCCACTCTTTTTCGGCAAAACATTGGATACCAAATATGGGAGAGTTCTTCCATACTAAGATAAAAAGTGTAGGGGGTTGTGTGGATAGTAGCCTACTAGCCTCAATTTTCCTTTTATATTAATAGCATAAACTTTCCTTGGCAAGTAGGAGGCTGTACCCTGATAATTGTGTTTATTCTTGGTGAAGAAATTGTGATTTGTTCAAACATTAATTTTCAAGAAACGCCACTTGCTAAAAATTATCTCCAGCTAGTTGTAACTAAGACACCATTTTTTTTCCATTACCGGTTCATTCAAATTAAATGTGAATTTGGAATAAGAAAGACGAACTCAAGAAAAAAAAATCAACAAATATATATACATATATTGACAATATAGGTACCAATTAATTTTTTTGATTTTAGGTATGGTGTTTGTGAATGACACCATCATAGTTGCCAGTCATTCTGCTGGATGTTGTACTGGTTATGACATCCATGGGAAAAATTTATGGGATATAACAGAACGACTGAATGGACCCTTCGATGTAGCAGCATATAAGTCGGACGACGGAAAACAATATCTTTATATCACAGATCCTGGAAGACGATATAGTATTTCATTTTTACAGTTGGGATGATAAACAGATACATTCGATAGATTGATTGATTACATTTATAAACTAATCTAAAGAAAAAAAAAAACTCATATCCAAATATTAAATTATTTATCAAGTTTATGTGAATTAAGAAATTAATTTTCATCATAAAAAGTTCTTTAAAACTAATGATTTATATTTGTGGATCAATAAATTGTTATAAAAATTGTTTCTATTATATAAACTCATAGCATTCAATACTTTATATTTCCATTACTGGAACTCTTCAAATTAGAGGCGCGTTTGGTCGTCTGATTGGGACAACAATGACGTAGGGGAGAATACAAAACATGCCGATCTCAATCCAATTTTGAATGTTTAATGAATTTGTCATTCCAGTTAGAATAGAAGAACAAATAGGCATATGTGAGATTGCGAAAGCCAAGAATTTATCATCCATTGATAAACATTACGACGTTTCCGAGGCATATACATTGTATTTAGAGACGGACCGTCAACACTAAGTCTTGTCAACAACATCCTGTGGTGATAAAATTGACGTTGTTGTTTCTACTTCTTATGCATGTTAAGTCCACAAAAATACAGTGTCTCATTTGCATGTTTGTTACGCGTTTTTTCATCGACATTCAACATACTGTTTACATGTTGTTACGACTGTCCCTGAAATCCCGCGAGATTTGTACATTTTCCGACTTTTTCACAAAAGAGCGCACTAAGAACTATAACTCTTCCATGGTGGAAATAGAACGTATTGCTGAGTACTATTGATAATTAAGCTTTCACAATTTATATGTTTAATTTTTCTTTAACAGTAACTTCAGACGCAACAATCCACGTCTTCAAATTGAGGAAAAATGAGCGATACAGTTTTGAGAGAAGATTTACAAAAAATTGTGGTCAGCCAAGGGGAATTTGTGTAGCATCCTCAAAAGTATATGTCTGTGAGCCAGAGAAAAATGAAGTTATCGAATATACCATTTGCAGGAATGGGACAGGGAAAGTTCTTAATAAATACGGTAAAGGTGTTGTGTTTCTTAAACAACCATTGTATATTTCAGTGGAAACAGGTGACAGGATAAGACTTTTGATATCCGATACTGAACTAGGCTTAAAAAGAGTTGTAATCCATGAGCGTGAGAACAATACAAGTGGATGGAAAAGTCCGAAGGGTGAACATTTCACACCATCGAAACCTTGTGTTTGTAAGAAGAGTGTTGTTGTAGGAAATTCAACAGGTCAAAAATTACATTTTGTGAATTTTCAGACTCGAAAGTTGAGCCACAAGGAGTATGAAATAGAAGATAGGTTTCACAGTCCCGTTGCTCTTGCTTTTGACAGCGATCATGGATACCTCATAATGGCGTGCAAAGATGGTCTGATTGTTATTTATCGCACTGTGGATTTTGTTGAAATGTACGAAATAGTGCCTGAAGTGAAAGACGATGATCCACTCTATGCAAATCATTATTTCGCAATGAAATGACTGTTAGACATAAACTATATATTATGTAGCCGTTCTATATTTAATGTCAAATCTACAATAAACAATAATAATTTGAAAACACACATAAGAGCTAAGTTTCATCCCTTCTTTGTTGATGCTATAAAAGGTTTACTTGCAATTGTTGTGAGAATATGGATATTGATTTTTATCAAATAAAATATTCCTGCAATAGATAACATAATGACGATCTTCAATTTCTTATATTTGTTGTCATAACAGTAATTGAAATTAAAAAAAAAATTAAACAATGACGTATTTCGTAGCTATTTGAAATCTGCAAGTATGTTCTTATTCGTTTCACTCAAACGAACATAAAACATTATGAAATAAACAAACTCGTGAGGTAGGATGTGAAGCGCTCTGAAAGTGCAGTTTAATTATCAATACACATAACATTCAATTTTTCTTTTTCTACAGTATGTCAGCATGCATGCATCTCCAAATTCTACAAATAGAGAATAAAAAATTTACTACAAAGTATAAATCTACAATATTCAAAACGTAGCAATGGGCGGGTCGGTGGGGCTTATAAGACTGCACGAAACAGAGCCTTCGAATGGCTTTCTCTATACAAAATTTCTTTCATGGTCACTAATAGCCCGTGCTATGAATATTTATGTCACCTCACTAGGTGACAATATTAACAGCCAATAGATGACGAGAATAAACAAACACAAACACGTGTTTGAGTAACATTAATAAATACGTTTATGTTCTTATTCGTTTCACTCAAACGAACATAAAACATTTATGAAATAAACACAAACTCGTGAGGTAGGATGTAAAGCGCTCTGAAAGTGCAGTTTAATTATTTCGAAGACAAAGAAGATAGGAATACGAATATACTAAATACCCAAATTTTTTGTGACTGAAAGTTTTTCGGTTTGGTTTTCTTTAACATATCCATCTTTAGCATTATCTGACCTCCACCGCCCATGCTTCTTAAACAGTCTATCACAAACACCTGAGGCGGCTGCAGAGGTGGCTCCACCTGATCTCAAACCGTGTACACCAAATTTACGCTTGTCTAAACCAATCTTTTCAAGTGCGTCAAATATAATTTCCCTTGCCCTTGTATAAGAAATCGGACGATTATCCGATCTAAGTTTATAAGTATTGGATTTTTTACAAAACGACAGAGATCTAAACAAGTATTGAGAAGAATGCATGTCAGCTTTTGACAATTTTAAGAACTTTTCCAACATATTTACAGGACATGTGTCACAAAATGTTCTAGCAATACAAACTTTATGACCAGTTTTATAAACATCTGTTTTACTTTTAACGATGTTAATTTCTACACAATTAGTCTGTATACAGATATCTGATAACGGATGTTGACTATTTCTGAGAATCTCAAGAATCCTGCAAAACCTAATAAACACATACACAATGTTCTTAAATTATATAAATTTTTATCCTCTCCAATTGTAGAAACCAGAGTTTTCAAATGTTCAGGCGTCACTGGCTCTTTTTTTTTAATCACTGGCTTTGATGTTTCCCTAATTGCCCCTTCCTTAATAGTTTTTACAAGAGCAGAGTCACAAGGCTCTATATAACCTGCTAGGTTATGAACCCAACTGATGGCATGTATAGCTGAATGTATTTTGCCAGACGATTTATATTGCTTTGCTAAATGGATGGTATACAGAGCAATGTTATTTTCCGAAGCAGGAAGTGATTGAATCCGAGGATTAAAACTGCTGCACCATTTGCAAAAGGTGTTAAAAGCGTACCTGTACTGTTTTGCTGTATTCTCGGCCTTAGATGTTATACAATATCGGGGTAGTTCAGACGCAAATTCCGCTAGACGATGATCCTGTAATCCACAATTAAGTCCCGTCCATCTGCCCACTTTAAATATATCTGCAAAATGTGTTTATTAAAGCAAAAAATTAGCATCTTCTAAAATTCAAATTACATATTGTATGGTGTATCAGGACCTTCGTCATCTGCAATACACCCTCTTTGATGTACCAGGACCACTTTTCGCCTGCAATACATCAATTACATTTGCCACAGCTAGGCAACAATCATTGCTCGAGGTGTACCAGGGCCTAAACCATCTGCAATACACCATCACAAATTAAAGATTTGTAGCATATAAGCTTACCACAAGTATTCCAGAGCCAAAATATATAGAACCAAATAGACAGTTCTTGTTCTGACCTTGAATGATTATCTCCCTTATATCTTTAAACAATAACACATCTTTAATATAAATCTTATAATTTAGATCTACATCAAATAACATTGGTCAAAATACAGCTGAGGGCCAGTTAGGTACTATCAAAATACCATAGGCTTTGCAATCTAGTTAATGTTTAATACTAGAAACTATCAAATGAATGGGAGGAACTAGCCAATTGTTTTCGCCTACCCAATTCTGTGTAAAGCAATCTACAGCTTCTGATTCAGGGTTCCAAAATTTTGAGTTATATCTAACAAGTTTAGGATTGTTAAAATTTGCGAATCTATCAACAGAGAAAGGACCGAACATAGAACTAACAAATTCGAAAAATTCTATGGTAACTTCCCAATCATCGTGATCAATCATTTTACTGAAAAAATCCGCTTTTTCATTTTCTGATCTCGGAACCCATTGAACATCAAGAGAAATTTTATCTTCGGCACAAATTTTGAAAAAATTTTATGATAAAACTTGTAAGTGATACTTCATGCTACCGGAATGTACTATTTTCGCACAACTTCGATTATCGGTAAACCACTTTACTGTCATATTTTTTAGTTCTTTTTTGAAAGAAGCTAACGCTTATTCTATAGCTTTCAACTCTCTCCACGTAGAACTCATACTTTTCTCATGTTCTTTCCACATCAAATGAAACACCTTAGAATTAACCTCGACTGTGTATGCGCTTGATGCTGAGCTACTTGCATCTGAATAAATGATTAAATTTTTTCTTTTAATAGAATGTAGATATCTTGTATTATCACAACGAATACATTCTATACAAAATTTTAGTTCTTCAAGCACTTGATCTTGATACTTGAAAAATAACTTAGAATCCCATGATTCTTTCATAGCAATTTCCATAGAAGGAAACCTTGTCATTATATTGCATATGTTACCCATTACTGGAGTCAACAAAATGATCTTCCCCACTACTTTTGCAAGTTCCCTCGCTGTTACGCCGGGAAAACGAATGATAGTTTTCTGCAGACAACAGATAGTATCGTCTATTCGTCTGTCCGGAACTGAAATAGAATACAAATTTGAATTCCATGTTAAACCTAACCATTCAATGACTTGAGTTGGTATAAAATGTGATTTTTCAACATTAACCACCAGACAATGTTTTCTGAATAAACTGAGAATCTAAAGCACATTGACTCTCGGTTGAAGCAAATGCCAGACCATCATCTAAATATAATACAATCATAATGCCATTTTTTCTCAAGAATTTAACAATGGGTCTTAAACATTTAGTAAAAATGAATGGAGCTGACGAAAGACCGAAAGGAAGAACTGTATAGCAGTAATACTTGTTATCCCACTGGAATCCTAAATAAGTTTGATAATTCTCAGCTATATCTATGTGATGATATCCTGATTTCAGATCGAATTTGATACAATAAAAACCCTTTTCGAAATAATCTAATGCCGTCTTCCAGTCTTCAAACTTTATTTTTTATACTTTACATATTTATTTAGCCTACTAAGATCAAGGATCAACCTCTTTTTGTTTTTATTTTCTGCGACGCTCAGTGGACTACACACAAATGGTTGAAAAGGAACTTCTAAAATACGTTTGTTTTTCATCACCTCTGAAATTTCTGAAGTAACAAATTCAATATTGTTAATAGCAGACTTATTATTTCGAAATTAAACACATAGAAGGAGGATTTGAAACAATAGGAATTTCATAGCCAGATTCAATAACTTTCAAAATAAATGGATTTGTGCCAATTTCCTTCCATTTACCAACATTTCTTTTCAAACTGTGCTTTATCAATGAGATTTGCTTTGATTCATTTTTTCTGAAGGCATTTCACCTGGCCAGCAAGAGTAGAATAGCATGTATAACCTGTATACTTATCATTGACTTTGTGAATTGTTTTGGGGGCAGTTGGTTTTCCAGTGCCCGGTGGAAAAGCAAATGAAGCAAACATCACTGGGCTGTGATTGACGCCTTGCAGGTTTGCCACGAAAGGGCTGTTGCTGGTATGTGAATGGTTGAAGTGCAGCAGTAGAAGAAGACCCAGAAGAAGTAAGTTGGGCTGCCGAGCCTGCTGCTGCCGCCGCTGGAGAGATTCTGTAGTTACCATACGGGTGAAAACGCTTGTTCTGCGCTTGCTTTTGCTGCCCGAGAGCGCGGTTTTCAGCGCTTCTAATTTTCTTCTCATCTTCAGAATTGTCTGCAATTTATCTGGATTGGTACTCATTTACTGTTTTCCACCCTGCGGGAGAGGAATCGGCAATTCGAATGTGTTTCTGGCGGGTTTTCAGTTTTTTCCGTAATTCGTCTATAATTGACACTGACTCACTATCTTTATTTTCGAAAGCTCTAACTTTCAGTTTTTCTAGACCCTCGAGAATTTCAGCATTACAATCGTACTGAGCACGATTCCCTTCAGATTTAATCTTTAGAATAGAGTTTTCTTTCAGTTTCTTAGCAATGGACTCTGACTGTTCTGCTTAAAGCTGACCTGAAAGGTTTTGAAATTGAGACTGCAACACTCCCGTAACAAGCTTTACCACGTCCGAAATATCCAACGGGGTGTTACCAGCAGTTTCCTTTGGAACTCTGTTACTTTCGTTGGTTTCTAACAAAATTTCGTCTCCAGAATCGCCCATGACAAATTATTGAGAAAGACGAAAAAAGGTGTGTGGACTGCACGAAACAGAGCCTTCGAATGGCTTTCTCTATACAAAATTTCTTTCATGGTCACTAATAGCCCGTGCTATGAATATTTATGTCACCTCACTAGGTGACAATATTAACAGCCAATAGATGACGAGAATAAACACACACAAACACGTGTTTGAGTAACATTAATAAATACGTGTATTATTTAGTGAGAGATGTCTTTGTTTCTTTGTACACACAAGTCATTTAACATTTTTTGTTATTGGTTTAAATTTCAAAATTTTCCTTATGGAGTAAAAGTTATTAATTTTAATCAGTACGTTGAACTGACTGTATTTGATAAATATACTCCGAGTCGCATATGACGATAAAAAAGTTATCATACTAATTATATGGGAAATTTTTAGTGGTTCTTTGAATAAGCTTTCAAGTGGCTTAAACCTATTAAAACCATGATTATATATGTAAACAATACACATGTATTTGGACAGAGGTTGGCTACTTTTCAGAATTATATTGTGAAAGCCATAGGGGAACCCAGGTTTTGTTCTATATGCGTCTATTACTTAATAATTCAACCTGGTCAATCATATTTACATGTCAGGGTTTCAAACCCGACTATGGAATTCCATATCATATCATATGCTTTCGAGCACTCTGATATTTAACAAAGTTTATTGACTTAACATTTAATAACACTAAACCAAAATTAAATTGTCTATGGAATCTTCTATCTTTAATAATGTATAGTTACAAGAAAAATGGTTTCCAATTCGTACTTGACCCTAATGCCATCAGATATAAAAAGATTAATTCTTTCACCATTTTTTTCTATCCTATTTTAACCTAAGCAAGTTTTTTTTTTTAATTTTGGTTGTTGTTTCTAGAGAAGATGATCACGTGAAGAATCTGTATAGAATGAGAGATACAAATTTCAGACATTCTGCAATTAGAAAAGCAAACTTCTCAGACGGGGCTAGTTTAAACATTTATAAAATTGAATCGTCCATTTTTTTAAATCACATTTCAAAAGTTAAGTTACAATTTCAAAGTTTGCATAGTGAATATTTCCTATGTTTTCTATGTTCTAATATAATCATCATCCGCACATCTACATGTACCTATCTATGGATTTTAGATTTATTTTACACCTGATTGTAATGGACTTCTTTACGTTAGATTCAGTTTTAATTCAATATGATTCATTTGGATTTTAGAACTAAAGCAGCAAAATGTATGCAATGTCAAGGGAACTTACGTGGTTCTAAATCAAAAGCTGTACTTTAATACGTGGTACTAAATCAAAAAGCTATACTTTATCAGTCAAGCATTTGATATAAGAGTCCTTATTTTGTTTCCAAATTCAGTAATTCAATATGCTTCAAGCTGTTGCAATATTTATTTCAATTTCTGATACAATATCAAGCAATTTAAAATCCTCTACTTTTGGTGTAATAAAGCAATCTATTCTATTCTTTTTCAGGATGCATTTCAAACTGACTGTATCTCTTTTTTACACCGCTTATAGTTTCTTTGTTGCTGCTGGTATGTACCTTTATTATGTGTGGTGATAACGATATTTAAAATACTTGTTTAAGATTAAAGTTTATCGTAGCTGGGTCAAAAGAAAAAGAATAAAAATGTTTCTAACTTGTTTAGTTTGTATACATTATGAAAATGTTTGCTTTTTATTCAATCGACTCCGAAAACTCTATATTAAATCAAAGTCAAAGTACTAAATGATTAAATTCCATGTAAATAACTATTAAACAAAGTTATCGAAATATATTTTTTGTAATTTCCGGTATTTTCCGACTTGATAGATTGTATTTCCTGACAAGGTCAGTGTATCGACCATAAAATTTGCGAAATGTTGACTTCAAACGACTGTTATATCCTTGTTTCATCAACTTATTTGTCAATAGCTTACCTCGTTTTAAAAATTGCTCGTACAAAGAGCATGCCCTTGCGTATCGAATCAACTGGGAGACATAAACTCCATATGCAGGTGATAATGGTATATTGCTATATAAATAAGGAAAGTTGACGATAGAAAAGTTAAATTCATCAAGTTTATCATAAAGTCTTGTTGATGGGTTACCACTAATGTCTTTTTCTAGTAAAATATCAAAAATGAAAGATTTGACAGACTCTGTGGTATCTTCTATTTCGAGTTTAAAGGGATATATTGAACCAACGTAGTAAAGAAAATGAATGTTGTTATTCTTAACCCATGGCCTAAAATGCATACCTGTATCCGTTTGAATTATAAAAATTTTCTTATGAAGAAAATATTTTATTTTGACATTTCTTCATTAATTTATCATGGAAAACACCTAGAGTAAGAGATGAATGTAATTAATTGAATCTCAAATGACATTTTGATATGAAAAAGAATTATTCTGAAAGACATAATGAGAGTAATGGAAATTTTTCGTAAATTTCAATTCAATTCAATTCTTTATTGCCCTTGAGTTGTACAACTCACCAGGATATCACAAATTGTTCACAAATATGCACACAGTAAAAACTATATAAGGCGTACAATTATTATATAAATATACTATATAATAGGCTGTCATTACATCTCAATGCAAAAGATTTTAATTTTACAGCTTGTACTATAAATTTTTCTATGTTATTTATAAGTGTTTTTGTGTTCTCCACACCATTAAAGAGTTAAACTAATTTAAATTTTATTATTACATAAATATACTATATAACAAATCGGAAGAACTCCCAAAATAATGTACAGAGGTGTATTTTTTGTGTGTGAAAATACTACTTTGGAATTTTCCTTATTTTTCCAATGGTATACATAATAAATAATTGTAATAAACATAATTTGTGAAGAAATGTTTAACAAGCCCCTGGATGGGATATTGGAAGGGGGACCTCTCCACAAGTACCTGTGGTCATTTGATGAATGTTTTATCTTTACTGACAACGGTTCCTTGAATATTCAGAGAGTGACCCTTTAAAATACGAATAATAATCCACCAATACATGTATACTAAAAATTGAGTCTACCAATGAAGAAAACCAGCCCTGATTTTTAATTTCATTAGGAAAAAAAAAAGATAAAAAGTTTCAATACTTCCACTGGAGTCATCATACATCTTAGCCTTTGACACATAAAATTGAGTAGCAAAACAATCAACATTTCATTTTATCAATTTGGTAATGCGTTGCATTCCAGCCATACCTCCTACATCGAGTTTTGTTTCATTTGTCATTATTTCGCATTTATCTATAGATATGTAAGAGAGATTAAGTGCTGCTCTTGTGAAAAGCCTGCATTTTTATAGGTTTTGCTGAAACCAAGTGTAAATACCCATGGATAGAATTCAATGGACATTGCTATATGTTTGGAGTGGACCAAAAAACTTGGTTTGAAAGCAAAGTATAATCTAAACTACTTAGATACATTAAAAATGAAAGAAAAAATATTGTTTAAAGTTTTCCGTAGTGATACTTTTCTCAAACTTTAATGCCATTATTCTAAATACAAAACGAACGCTGAACAAGCATCATGATATAATTAAACAATTTGTGTAAACTATGTGTAAACTGCTCTACTTACAAACATCTACTAATATGAACATCTTTATTATTGTAAAGATTACATTTCACATTTGCTGTTAAATTTGATTATTTCAGGTTGCGTGCAACACAAAAAATGCTTATCTTGCTAGAGTAGAGACACCTTTGGAAAATGACTGGATTATTCAGCAACTCTTTGCTTTAAGTAATGAATATTGAAGATTTATTATGTGATTTGTTATTGGCAAGTCCTTTGCACACAGCCCAGATTCTTGTTTGAGGTTTAAGATGAAGTTTTAGCCAGGGCTCCTCAAGAATCAGTTGTAGATTGTGCACAACAAAGAACTTTTTATGAAAATACCCCATATGTTTTGTTGGAAGATTTACATACATCTATTTTTTAACTTAAAATTTGTTCCACATATATATATATGCACGTTTGCTTTTGTCTGCAGTCTCCTGAAAGTGCTTTAGCATATTCTTTTAACCAAGTGTATTCCAAGCAGTGAATGTAACGACTGTAAATTCTGTATTTTTTTTTTCTGCTTACATATATCTGAAATTCATACTGAAAAACACTGAAGTGGTTAGCCATGAAGAGAAAATTGAGGCGCAAATTGGCTTAAAACCAAATGCAATGCATTTTGATCATTGAATATTTCAAAAATCAATACAGTCTTACTTTCATATTCGCTTAATAAATGAATTGATCAATTCAGAATATTTTATTACAGAGTAGCATTACTTCCTTTTTGTTTCAAATTAATGTTGTAGATAAAATATGGTATGTTTGGATTGGTGGAAACACTTTGAGAAAAGTTGGAGATTGGAAATGGGAATCAACAAACGAAAAAATTGGATACACCTTCTTTTATCCATCAGAGCCCAATCGCCCAACAACAGAGAGATGCCTGTGTTATTTTAGTCATGATAGAAAGGTGTTTTATTGGGGAGATCGTACATGCAGCTTAAAAGGGGGATTTATTTGCGAAAAGGATAATTGAGTTTGAAAAAAAAATTCTATGTATATATATGGCATATGAAGTAAAGATTATGTTCGCAGACAGGTAGTCATGTTATATATTGTTGTTCTGAAGGAGGGTTTATGCGATAATAAGATTATCTAGATCAGAAATACTGTAAACCGTATTGATTCTAGGGTCAGTACATTTAACGTTTTCAAAGACAGTAATAAATGTAAACCAGAAGTCTCTGATGAGACTGTAGCTCTACTGGTTGTACTTAAAAAGGAAGATAAAAGTAGTACTTGGACTTTAAACCTTGCAATAGCAATAAATAGAATAATGATCCTTGGTTTAGTCGATTTTTGTGGCAAGATTTATTGCAATCAGAATAAAACTGAAGAAGGAGTAGCCTTTTAAAATAATTTTACAGAAATTTCGATTTGAGTAACCATGGCAACATCATTCAACAAAATCAAAAAGCAATAATGACAATTATGTATCTCAGTGAAGTCTACTTGTATGCCAGGTTATACTGAAATCAGACAAAACATGTAGGAGGAGTAGCGTTTTGAAAGTATTTCAAAAAATTTCTATTTCTAGTAACCATGGCAACACCTTTCATCAAAATCCAAAACTGGTACAGAGAATCATGTATCTTAGTGTAGTATACTTGTGTGTCAAGTTATACTAAAATCAGACCAAAACTGTAGGAGGAGTAGCATTTTGACAGTATTTCAAGGAAATTTCTATTTTTAGTAGCCATGCCAACACCGTTAGTCAAAATGCAAAACCAGTATAAAGAATTATGTATCTTAGTATAGTCTACTTGTGTGCCAAGTAATACTGATATCAGACCAAAACTGTAGGAGGAGTAGCATTTTGAAAGTATTTCACAGAAACTTCTTTTTTAGTAACCATGGTAACACCGCTCATTGAAATCAAAAACCGATATACAGAATTATGTATCTTAGTGTAGTCTACTTGTGTGTCAAGTTATATTGAAATCAGACCAAAACTGTAGGAGGAGTAGCGTTTTGAAAAATTGTTTACAGATGGACAGACAGACGACGGACACCTTACTATCGCATAAGCTCTTCTGGTCTCTTACCAGTAGAGCTAAAAACTAAAATGTGGATACAATTCAAAGACTATCAATCGACCTTTGAAACGCATACTTGCAATGAAGATGCAACGAGGTCAAAGAATAGGCCTACAAAATCGCTTCATGTCGAAGGTCGAAGGCAAAGGAAATAATAATTATTCTTGAAATCTTGATACAATATTTTGCATTATAGCTTAAATGGTTTTCTTCTTCTTTTAAATCATAATGTTCACCATTAATAAGTCAGTAAAACCTGTTGTATTTGGGCGATATCGATAATTTCTGGATTTCTTGCATGTCAAACATAGTTACATTGCATATTGACATGATTATCTTGCATGTCGACATATAGAAAAATAAATGTATGGATGCAGAAATGCCACCACAATGTCAGAAGAATGTTGTTTTTTTTATCTAATGTGCGAAATATGGCGATGTTGAGCTGTAATACAGAAATGTCGAGGTGTTATGCAGTTTTCTTGTTATTTTAGGTCACCTATTTCATTCAGGCAACCTGTTTCTTTTTTCTGTCGTCGTCTGTCATTGCAATTTTTTTTTGTAATTTTGGTATTCCCCCTGGCCTTACAGGTAGGATCAAGACCAACAAAATTAATGAAATTTCCAAGTCTTCTTTCCTCCCGAACTTCTGATTTGCAAACTGTTGCACGATTATAATAAGCAATGAGCCCTCTACCAAAATTGTGAAGTATATTTCTCCTGAGTATATGGTTTAGGCTTCAGGGTGGAGTTTATTTGCTACTTTATCATAAGCAAAAATATGGCGAGAATTCAGTTTTGGCATTACTAGTATTATAGCGAGAATTTTGAAATGACTAGAATAATTCATTTTGCATAAGAGGTAAGCGTTATCTAACGGTATTTAAAACGCACTACATCTTATCAAATCTTCTTTATTCATGGGCATCTAGCAGACAAACTGTGTGCATTATTTTTCTGAGTACTCAACATTTTTATAAGATTGTGAAATTCATCTCCCCATAATCCATGGTTCAGGTCTTACAGTATGATAGTGTGATCATAAAATGAGAAAACATTTCATATCTTTGAAAATCTTCAATCATGGGCATTTCACATGCAAACAGTTTCATAATTATAATAAATACTTAGCCCTACACCAAATTGTGAAATCCATATCCCCCTGGGTCCAGCATTCAGACTCTAGGTTGGAGCTTTAATGTCCATACATTTAAAATACATTATAACTTTGAAAATCTTCCTCTTTACTCACTGACTTATAGCAGACAATCTGTTTGCATGATCATGATTAACACAGCCCTCCACTAAATTTGTAAACCTTTTTGCCCCCTCATTGGTTTAGGCCGTAGTGTTGGCTAAGGTGTTCGTATGTTGAAAATACATACAGACATCTTGCAAAGTATGTTTCATTGCTCATGGACATCAAGAAAATTATTGCATGATTATAAAGAGCTAGGTTCACTTTTTCCATTAAATGGCCCTGACCATATACCAATCAACTGATCAAGTCCCACAATGTCCCATTTTAAACATCAATATAAAATAGACTTAATAAGTACTGTCTTTTCCTATAAAAAACTTTCCTCTGAGAGTAATGGTATTGAAAAACAGGCTTTGTGAAATTGCAATGTTCTTGAATTTGAAGAAAACCGGTGTATTTGAGTACCTTCTGTAAAGAATTAAAATATCCCCCCCACACCTCTCGATCAAAAAAATAAGGCATGGACTATAATCTTCTGAAACAGTTCATTACAGTATTGTACATTTAGGATCAGAGTTGGAATCTATGCAAAATATTGAAAACAGCTTTAAATTTCAACCATTTTTGAAGATATTTTCGGGATTTGAGGATATGACGCAATTCATGATGTCAAAATACATGGACTAGCGAGAAAATTACGTCATTTTATATAAATATGCAGTCACCAAGGGTCCAAGTGAAATTTAACGTATTTTCAGAAAAAAAAATTAGAAAGTTAGAAATGGTGTTGCTCAAATTTCATTTGTAAATGCCGGTTTTTTTTCTCTTAAAATAATCACTTTTATTGTTTTGTCAAAATGCCTTAGTTAAGGGATTTTCTAGAAATATTTGGTTGTGTTCTCTGGTTCAAGGAAGAACCGATTATGTTTTGAATCATTCGCCAATCGTACTTATAGATGGATTAAATTCATTTACTTTTATTTACATTTTAACCCCAGATTTACCATAAACCTCTCTTTTTGTCAAACTAGATAATAACATAAGTATGCATACTTCAGAATTTATCATTAGTCACAATGTTTTCATCATCATCATCATCTCTCTCTGATTCATTAGGCATGCTCTCTGACAAAATGACAACAAAAAAGGACAAAGAAACTTAAGACATAACCCAGATTTTACTGGCTTGTTATATATATAATGACAGAGTGGAAAGTGTAAATATCCGTGAATACGAATACACCAACAATGCTTGCCCAACATGCAACAGACATCCACCAAGTTCCGTCATTCTGCAAAAGGTTATTCAAAGTCACCAACATTTTAACCTGACGATTCCATAAAAGGGTATTTGAATATAATTTTATGTTGATAAATTTTGTAATGGAGTTTCTGTGATATACTTTACCATGTAAGTTATTTTTTTTTAGTTCATTTCATAATTGATTTCGGATTTTTAAATCGTTAAATATACTGATACTTAATCTTAATTTTGCCATTTTTTTATTTTTAAATATGTTGACACTTTACTGTACAATAATGAAAGCAGTATGATAATTATTATCCTTTCATCATACAAAGTAAGTATGTGTAATGTAAAAAGAAAATTATAAATAATAAGAAAGATAAGTTATCTGTTCAAAAGAGCAGCTGTAGTTTGAAGTACGTTTCAGTGGTGAAAATATAAAGAGTTAATTTCTTCATCATAAATGTCGTTCATTTCACAAACAAAATGATTGATTGATTGATTGTATGTTGTTTTACGTCACATTCGAGATTTCTTCACTCATATAGAGTTGTCACCATATACCGGTGAAGGGCTTCAAATTTTGACCTTAACTCGGCACTCAGGGCCATTGAACAGTAAGGGTTCTTTATCGTGCCAACGCCTACCGTGACTCGGGGCCTCGGTTTTCAAAGTCTCATCCGAAGGACCCGCAACTTTCACTTCAAAGTGCCGAGCGTATGGCGAAGGAACAGTGGCTTCCCATTTTTTATCGACTTAGGTCAGTCGCGGCCGAGATTCGAACTCACGATCTCCCGATCACGCAGCGACCGCTCTACCGACTGAACTACCGTGAACGGTCACAAAAAAATGATCAAAATAACAAAATAATGCAAAAACAAGTAAACATTTAAATCCGGCAGGATTATCATGAACGGCATGACAAGAGAGGGGCATGCTTTCACGATAAGAAGAGAATCAAATATTCATGTCCTTTGATCTCAATGTCTTTTCAAGTTTCGGTATAAATGCTAGAATTTCTACTTCGTCTTCCGTTCCAGGGTATTCTAAGTACGACTTGCTACTACACAAGGTCAAACAAATTTAGAGGAATCCATTTCAGGATGTTCTTTTCCAAAACCACCAAAAACAAAACCTTATTGCCGTTGCAAGAATAAATGGCTTCCATGTCTGTTGCATGTTGGGCAGGTATTGTTGGTGTTTCGTTGAAATACAGTAGACCCCCTCCCTTTCCAATTTTGACATCGAATAATGACAGGCACAAATTAAGTCTCCCTCTTTCCTCTCTCTCTCTCTCTCTCTCTCTCTCTCTCTCTCGAAGACTTTATATCTTTAAGAAGTGCTTCAAGCTAGAAAAAACTTCATTCATGACGATATTCAGTAGCACAATACCATATACAATGAAATATATGGAGATAACGAACAGTATTCAAGCTCAAAAGTCCATTATACAATACAAAATAGGAGCAGAGCAAACACGGACCTCCAAACATCAGAGATGGAATCAGGTGCCATGATTCAGCAATTAGGAGTGTATTACATGTACTATACTGTTAGGTGGATGGAGAGAAAGGTCGAAGTTTGTCTCTCTTAAAGATTGGAGACCATTTTTTTTTTTAAATTTAAAATTAAAGGGTGCGACTGCATTGCTTAATGATATTATTTTGTATCCTTAGCGGTCGATCATGTCGAAATCATTAAGCGGCGATTTAGCATTAGTGGTTGAAAATGTCAACTATTAATGCAATAATGCAATGATTTATGGCACAATTGCAACGCTTAATGATATTTCTATCATAAAGCGACGATTTATCATTAGCGGTTGCTACAAGGCCTGCATTTTTTCAGGTTTTGCTGAAACCAAGTGTAAATTATCCATGGTTAGAATCAATGGACATTGTTATATGTTTGGGTTGGACAAAAAAAGTTGGTTTGAAAGCAAAGTATGTATACAATAAGCTTAAACACTATGATAAGAAAAGGATCTTAAATACTTGTATAAAAATGATTTAAAATGATATTGAGCTAGCATGATGATACAATGTATATATTTTTGTAAGCAATGCATTTGATTTAAATGATTACTTTTACGCGATATACTTTAAAACATCTATATTTCTTGATTTCTTTTTATTTAAATTATCTTTTAAAATTAGCATGAAAAGGTTAGATATTTAACCGTTCCTGTTACATTATTTAATGTTTTTCAGATTGCATGCAACACAAAAAACTCTTATCTTGCTAATGTGGAAACACCGAAGGAAAATGACTAGATTGTCCAACAATTCTTTGCTTTAAGTGAGAAAAATTAAAAATTCATTATATGATAAGATATTGGCAAGTTACATGCAATATTTATTGACACATAACCAAATTTTTGCTGGACTTTTCTGTAATTTAAAAAAAAAGACCCATTATTCATTAGTGCAGAACAAGAAATTTGTTCCTATTATCTTAAAAATAATTCACTTTGAAAGGAGTGAATTGTTAATTTTGTAGGAAATGCTGCTTTAATTTTTTTTTTAACTTTTCGATTGAAGTCAATTTTGTATAACATACCTGCAATGTTTTAAAAAATTAAGGAAAGCAAACATGCAAATGAATACTTCGCCATAATACCTCATGTGAAAGCCCTAATAAAATACAAATTATGTCAAACGAAATTTTAAAAAATATATATCTTCTATTGAAAACAAATTATATTATGATCATTGCATCTTAAACAATATTTAAGTGAAATGAAATTTAATCAATATTTTATTATGTAAAGTCAAATTACATAAATGGATTGGATATTAAAATGTTTAGAATTAACAAATATGTGTAATAGTTGACAATGAAAAAGTAATTCATAATTATTTTTATTAATTTCTAATGTAAACTAGAAAAGAAAGAAATGAAAAAAGATAAATTATACACAGGAGTTATTGCTTAGCTTGTATCCACATTATACAATATAAGAAAAGAAAATGAAAGAGTGCAGCAAACAACATTTTTTTAGTTTCAAAATTTCTTGAATAAATCAGCTGACACAGAATTCTTAGAACTTTCTTTGATTTACAAAATTTATGTTTTAGATAAAAACCGGATTCTTTGGATTGGTGGGTACATTTTGAGAAAAATTGGTGATTGGAAATGGGAATCAACCGGTGAAACTTTTCTTGCAATACACACAAAGCCTACGTATACTTTAAACATATGGTTTATCCTCACATGCATTTAAATAGAGGAAAGTAATAAAATAAAAACGTTATCATCTAAGATTAAGCATTTACAAATTATCTGAAAAATTTATCAACACAATTTTTAGGTTGTTCTAGGAAACAATCATTTTATATAATAATTCATAACAATAATAATATAATAACTTTGGCATTATTTCAAGAATAGAAGAAGTGATTTGATTACTTTTTTGCAATTAACCAACAATGAAAATACTCACAATGATTCTTTATGATCATTTTTCTAATGCCTGTAGTTTCTTAAATCAGAGACATTTATATCTCTGTTTAACTTGTGCTTTTAAGTTCAAAATTTTTCTCGAAATACATTAACTGAATAAGATTTGTTTTATTTTAAAAATGGCAGCAATTTATTGAATGTCTAAAGTACACATAAAAGTAAAGTTTTCTCCATAAATTCATACCAGTTGTATTTAAGCATTAATGCGAGTATTTATGTAAATGTTTTCACTGTGATTTCCTTTTACTGTAAATTCTTGGATCCACTCATTAGCTGATCTAGTCGATGCCCATGTTTACTAGTAGTGCATTTTGATACACACGCGCTGACCATCATTTACGCAAGAGCCTAGATAACTGCACGTATTTTGAAGACCCACCACTACCCAAGCGATCCTATCTCTATGACTTTTTATGATTCCTGTGTAGTTTTTCTTTAAGATGGACTGTCATACGTTTAGATCTCTATATTTAGAAATCGCGTCACTTGCCAAACCACCAGCTTATCAATGGCAGCTTACACTGGAACTTCATATCCAGTTTTCAAACGTAATGTGTCACCTCTCTCTCTCTCTTTCTCTCAAGATGATAATAATTTTATCCTATAGATAGTTGCAGAACTGTAGCGTTATGGTTTTATATTTTTGTCTTTGACCATAACGCTACAGATCCCTTAATGTAAATAAATTGCAATTTACGGAGAAATATTTTCTGCGCACTTTGGGGATGTATTTCGCCACTTTTCAGCATTGGTCAATCAACAACGTTTCATCCCCTAATTTTAGACATTCTATAACCAACCCGTATATTTTATCCACCTCCTAACCGCTTATAGTCGTCTCTACACACCAATAAACTCATGCCATCCGACAACAAATTCACAACAAGCGAGTTTATCGGTCTGTAGAGACGACTATTCATAAAATTATTAAGTACAAAGGCTATTTTTGTCAAATTTTGCTCCGCAAGGTATGCTGAAATTGTTTGCATTTTAATTGAAAAATAGAATTCCTACGGAAAACCTTGAAGGTTGAGTAAAATTTAATATTAGTGAGCAGAGGGATGCTGAACTTTGAAAAATCAATTCCAGTTACTTCATTTTATGTGTATAGGTACTTAACCTATCCATTCTATTGGTTTTAGGTAATGCGCATAACCGTTAAGCAATTAACTTCATTATAAAATATCTATGTTGAGGCCAACATGATGTGCAGAGCAGTCTGTAAACGTTCTCATTACTTATCTGTAAAGATTTTGCTCAACGAAAGTATTTAAAGCTTTCATAATAACACACCTCTGCTATTTAATCTCATTAAATAAAAATAGCCCTTTGTGTCAAGTTTTGATTATCTATTAATCATTTTGATACTTCTCGCTTGCAATTTCAATTCAGTATTTTCTTAAAATTACACTTTAAAACTATATCTTTATCTATGTGATACATGTATGTTGTTGGATGTGTTCTCTAGTGCAAGAAAGAACCGATTATGTTTTGAATCATTCAGCAAACATAAGTTAAGAAAGGCATTGAATTCATTTTACTTTCATTTACATTTTGACCTCAGAATTACAATAAACCTCGCTCTATGTCAAACTAGATATATACATAAATGTGCATAATTCATAGAAACTATCTTTATAGTCTAATTTTTTTCACCACCCTCACTTTGGTATACTTTGCCATGTAAGTTTTGTTTAGTTAATTTTATAATTGACAATTTAGCATAATGATAACAGCATAATTATCTTCTCATCATACAAAGTTCAAAATATGCATAATATAAAAGGTTTTAATTACTAAAATAAAAAGTTGACTTTTCTTTTCAAAAGAACAGCTTTGTAACGTACATGTAGCTTAAAAGTACGTTTTAGTAATAAAATATAAAGAGTGAATTTTTACATCATAAATAACGTTCATTTTTGCAACTGAAATGTTCAAAATAACAAGATAATGCAAAAAGAAGTAGTTTTCAAACGATGCCATATATCCTGCAAAGATATCAAGAACAGCATGATAAAAGAGGGACATGCTTTCGCGCGTACACCAAAATTAAATACCATTGTCCTTTGATTTCAATGTCTCCCCAAGTTTCGATATGAATGCTAGAAGTGCTACGTCCTTTTCCGTTCCAGGGTATTCCATGTACGACTTGCTATCAACAAGGTCCATTAAATGTAGAGGAATCCTTTTCAGGATATTCTTTTCCAGAACTACCAAAAACAAAACATTATTGCCGTTGCGAGAATAAATGGCTTCCATTCGCGCCATGTTTAACTCATACATGCACCAGTATGATTTTAAGAAGTGTGCTGTCATAACACAGACTGTTCGTCTGCTACAGTGAATAGCGTTCGTGATGTTGTCCATTATTCCTGTACCTGGGATAAAATCTCTGTGGTGAATACATAACTTTATATTGTACTCTTTTTCAACTTTTTCAACAAGTTTGATAACAAATCGACGGTCTTCATCTGCATATGATATGAAAGCATCAAAGCGGTAGGAACTATGAGTTTTTAACTGCTGATAATTGTCTCCATCTTTGTATTTGTTTTTTGCGACAAAGTACATATATCGAAGCTTCCATCTGTACCTATATACAATTCTACTCATTGTTACTGTAACGGCAGAAATGATCAGTGATATCATAACAACTGTAGTTACTGTGTACGAAGAACATGTTTTCTCTAATCTGTCAAGTATATGCTCAATATCCTTCAAAGGATATTCTGCAAAATTGCCAAATACACAGGTATAATTTTCAAAATGCAAAAAATCCAAGGTTTTTGAATTGTACATCCACTTCACAGAATCAATATTTTCGCATGAACACTTAAGACGGTTGCCCAATAAATTGACCTGAACAACGTGAGTTGTTGATATGCTAGTTAATGCTTCTCTCGTTAATGAATCAAAGCCTGACAGCTGATTATAAGATATATCAAATAGGGAGAGATTTCGTAAATGACCGATATGTGCTTGAAATTCACTAAGTGAGTTATGACATAACTTCAAACATACTATTTTACTGTTCTTTAAAAAAACTTTTTCTGAAAAACAATATATTCTATTGACAGACAAATCAAGAATTAATAAATGTCTTTGTACTGATAGAATTTCTCCATTCTTATCATTTTCAAAAACATGGCCCAATGCATTATTCGACAGATTCAGGTATTCAAGTTTTGAGAACGATTTAAAAAAATAATTTTGAAATAAAACCACAAAAATTACCAGAAAAATCAATATACTTAATATTTTGTACACCTGTGACAGGTCCAATTAACTCATAGATGATATTTCGTTGTGCAAATACATGAGTTAATTTAGTATGAGACCCAAGAGAAAATTTGGGGATACTCATTTTATATAAATTGTCATGATAATAAAATTTGCGTAGATTTGGAGGAAGGTAAACCGTGTAGTTGAAATTCCCTTTTAGAAAACTATCCATTTTAGGAAAAAGTTTATCTTCATAAGATGTCATATTGTAATGCTTCCTTATTTCATGTGGTTCCATTTCAAAGTTTGGATTTCTCCGTGTATCATTGCACTTTTTGAAGACATCACCGCTCATGAGAACTTGATGAAAAATGGATTGAAAACTGACGTTCAGGATCTCTAAACTTTGCAAAGATGCAAACTCAATGATGTAAAGGCCAAAGCTCAATACATTATCCGCCAAATTTAGAACAAGAAGAGATTTCGGTAGAAAGGCCAAAGCGCCTGTTTCTAAACTGTTAATTCTGTTTGATGCTAAATTTAGTTCTTGTAATGTGGTACTTTTCAAATATGCAATGTGGTTTATTTTTAAGATCTGGCTAACACCATATGTGCATTGGAGCTTTTCGAAATTTAAAGTTTTTATACTTGATTTCCTTAGATCCTGAGAGATA
Organism: Saccostrea echinata; assembly: GCF_033153115.1. Classification (NCBI taxonomy): domain Eukaryota; kingdom Metazoa; phylum Mollusca; class Bivalvia; order Ostreida; family Ostreidae; genus Saccostrea; species Saccostrea echinata. The sequence goes on along the minus strand of NW_026889813.1, from coordinate 4,621,766 downwards.
TTAGATATCACATCAATGGTGAGTACTTTATTGTTAGAAATGTCCAGATTTTCAAGATCTGATGCTTTGTGAAAAGTACCCTTCTGAACCTCATATAGTCTGTTCCAAGAAATGCTGAAGTTTCGAAGATGTATATATCTGGCCAGTGACGTATTATTCAATGTATATAACATATTATGAGATATATCAAAATAAAGCAGAGTCTTTGGAAGGTTTTGGGGTATATTTGAAAAGTTATTCCTTGCTAAATTTATGCCAGTGACATAAATAGGAAAGTCTGGTGCCTTGCTAAGACCCTGTCGTGAACAATCAGCATAAACACTTTTGTTATGGGCTGTACACATGCATAGACTGCTGAAGGGACATTTATATCTGGTTCCTCCCACCATAACCAAAAACATCAAAATAGGGATCCAGCCTCTCGTCGACATTGCTAAAAAAGACGTATGTTCATATAATTTATTTTTAACTGCAATGAATTAATAATAGTTTCAATTATCTTCCTCGTTATATTTCTCAAACAAAAGACCTGTAATCATGAAAGAATATATTGAGGATGATAGAATTTCTGCAAAACATTGTCCTGGTTTAACCTAAATCAAACATCTTATACTAATTGTTCTTAAAATTTCAGTGACATTATTTCCAAGATACCTTTATGTACACGAATGTTGATTATTGACAAATAATTAAAATTGATGGTCTGAAAATGAAAAAAAGCACATTAATTATTCAATCTAGTTAAATTAAAAGTTTTATTCATATTTTCATTGTAGCAGGAAATCAATTAATAGTTTTATTTGCCAAAATAAGTGTCGGACCTAAGATTCGTTTTATTGATTTTATATTTCGATCTAAAATTACGTTAGTATTAATTCTACGTTGTATGGGTGTAGGCTTTGTATGTTTTTAAAATCATACCTTCATTAAGAAAAACAAAGCATGCAAATTAAATTGACCAATAATAGAAAGTTGTCGAAATCTCTGAGATATAGCAGACACAATTTACTTAAAAATAAATGTCAAGAAAATGTGTATGTATGTTTATTGATATAATTAATCGGTTAATTGGTCGGAACGTCTTGCGTTTAACCGATTAGCAATTCCGTATTCGATTTTCATCCCATATATATATATATATATATATATATATATATATATATATATATATATATATATATATATATATATATATATATATATATATATATATATATATGCATAAGTCAATTTTTTGAACCAGTAAACTTCCGTCTCGTCATTATGCTTCTTAGGTTTGCTAATCTGCTGCAAATACTAGAAATATATTTGATTATTTTTGAAATATTTCCTCTTAAGAATTCATGTAATTGTATCTGTAAATATAAAAGAATACCTGGTTATCCGATCATTAAAAAAGGCAAACCAGGAAGATTAAAAAAAAAACATTATAATGTAAAAATGCATGTGTACTTTTAAGGAAACTCCTAAATCAGGATTTTCTTTGTGAATTAAAAGTTTTAAAAGTCAAAAAACAAAACTTTGTGTTCCTTATCTAAGAAAACTCATATAAAAGGCCCACGTCATGCAAAGATCACTTACTTAAGATGGAATCATCATTCATTTGTCTCAATAACCTTAAGGACATAGCATAACACCAGGACATTGCAATTGTGCAAAAAATTATGAAGATGACGTATGGTGGCCAATGTCGTAAATCATATAGACAATGCAAATTGAGAACACGGTAAAAACACGGACCAAAGAAAACAACAGAGGTGGGATCAGAAGCCTACTAGATTTGTCAAAATTTACCTAGAAATATTTGTGGTCTCTGAAGAGACATGAATAACAGAGATTTACAACTCTGCACAAATTAGTTCAACGGTTCTCGAAATCGATTTGGCCTAAATAAATACATAAACCAAGAATCAATTATAAAACAAACCCTATGTATCTATTTAAAACATAAAACCGACATTCCTGAAACAACATTCGTTATTGCTAACCAAAAACCAGATATGTAAATCTTATACGGTACCAATTTTGATTCAACAAATGCGCATTTCGACAAATTATGTCTCTTCAGTGATGCTCATGCCGCAACCTTGGAAATCCGAAATTTTTAAATAAAAATAAACTTGGAAAAGAGCTGAAAAGGGGTCCCATAGACTGAAGCCAAATATGTCGAAGGATCAGAGTTATGTATGAGGGAGATAATCCTTCTTTATGAAATAAATTTCTAAATTTTACCACAGCAATTAAATAGATATCCGTATTTTAAAGATAGTACCGAAGTACGAAGCTACTGGGCTGTAGAGACCCTCGGGGACTAATTAATTTCTATTATATAAAATTTTAAGAATTTAATAGCTGAGTACTACAGATAAGAAAGTTTTCACAATTTTCTATATTTAATCTTTCTTTTTTCAGTAACTTCAGACGCAACAATCCACCTCTTCAAATTGAGGGGGGAAAATCGATACTGTTTTGAGAGAAGACTTTTATTGCATCCTCAAAAGTATATGTCTGCGAACCAGAGAAAAACGAAGTTATCGAGTATACCATTTCCAAGAATGGGACTGGAAAAATTCTTTAAATATATTCTTCAAATATAATATATTATGTTTTTTGAGTCGCATATTAGATGTAGACTAATAAAAAAGGAAACTTTTACATTTATTTATACTTTGAAGTTGACATGAACCTATAATAACCATGATTATACATGTAACATATTGCAATATACCTAACAAATTACAATATACATGACAAATTATAATATACATGTATCTGGATAGAGGTTGGGTACTTCCAAGAATTATATTGTGAGATGCAAAGGGGAACCAAGTTCATGTTCTTAATACATGTACGAGTATTTCATTGTAATTCAAGTCTGGTTGGTCAAAATTACAATCTGGCCATGTCAGGATTTCAAACCTGACAATGGATTTCATATCACATACTTTCAAGCAATGAAATATATGGAGATAACGAACAGTATTCAAGCTCAAAAGTCCATTGAACAATACAAAATAGGAGCAGAGCAACCACGGACCTCCAAACATCAGAGGTGGGATCAGGTGCCATTGAGGAGTGAGCATCCCCTGCCGACCGGTCACACCCGCCGTGTGCTCCTTGTCATGATCGGGAAATAACGGGAAAATCCGTTGAAAATTCAGTGTGTAAATAATGGCCTAACAATTAGTATGAAAAACGTCAGTCAGCATTTGACTCAATGATAAATTGTATTTGCTGACAAGGTCACTGTATCGACCATAGAACTTACTAAATGATGACTTTAAACGAGACAGCTGATATATTTTACAAACCTCACTTGAGTAATTTAATAACATTTAACAAAAATTAAATTATTTCTTTTTGTTAATGTTATATCTTGTATTTACAAGAAACATACATGTTTGGTCCCAAGGCTGACATAGAAGTAATGCCATAATTAAAAGTAAAATGAAGTCATCTTATCGCCAATTCTTGTAATCTTTTTTTACCTAAACAAGCTTTGCTGCAGGTTTGTTTAAAGCTGTCTCCAGTGAAGTTTAACACTTGACATTTTATATCGGCTAAGAGATACAAATTTTTAACAAATTGTAATTAGAAAAGCAAAATTTAGATCTCATACCTGGCTAGTTGAAACAATTGAAACACGTGTTTATTTTTTTCTACCATTGCCTTTCGAATTGCAGTTTGCAATTTCGAAATTTTGTATATAACTTTTATTTTTCTCTTTCCCGTTATAATCAATCATCTGCGCATGTGCCAAGCATAGAATTACAGATTTATCTAACACAAGTGTAATAAACTACCGTTATTTTCGAGTCAGTATTAACCAATATACAATGTATGTAATTTATTTGCATTTTAACTATCGCAACTCTGAGGAAATTGTTTTGAATCAAAACTCTAGTACTGCTTTATCAGTTAAGTACTTCGTTTTGAAGTTATTAATTTTATTTCCAAAATCAGTAGTTCAATATGCTTCAAGCTGTTGCAGTATTTTAATCAATACCTGATACAATATACAGCAATTTTAAATCTGTTGAAATAATAGAACAAGGCTTTCCATTCTATTTAGGATGCATTTCAAAAGTCCTGTATTTCCTTTCTGCGATGTTTAGGGCTTCTTTGTTGCTGTTGGTATGTATATCTTGATATTTAATCATGAAAATTGTTTTTATAACTGAACAATAATTTAAAGGTTTTCTAGCTTTGTAAAATAGTTAAGAATCTTACCTGTTTAACTTTAAATTTATATGACGAATTTTCTTTGAAAGACAAGGAGATATATGATTATATGTAAACAGCACGATACAACACAATACTGACAATATCTATAACGATATTAAATATGAGAAAATAAATTCTTCGCAGAGAGTTGCATAATTTTGTTTTTAGTTAATAGACCCTAAAAATTCAAACTCCTACATAATAAAATGTCATTGAATCACTAAATAATCTTATCGATAAAATATTCCTTTAGAGTTACAAACAACATACAGGTAATATATTTTGTGTTTCTCTTGGTATACATGTAGTACTTCTTCTAATTCAGAGAAAATACTTGACTTAACATAAAAACAAATTAAATTGTTGGAATGATACAAATATCATGGTGTAATTTGTGATATATAGACGATTTTAGGGACACATTTATTGAAGTTTTAGCTGATTTAGAAATTTACTTCGAAAAACTATAATTACTTTTAACACTTTGAAAGACTTTAATTATGCTAATATACTGGTTAGCTCAAAATGTGTTGATTAATTTACTTATCATGAGTTATTCTATCTAAGCCATCTGTCACTTATTCTCAATGTGACTATTGTCACTATTATATTTTTACCTATATGTTACAAACATCTTTGTAAATCAGTCAAGTCCTAGGCTTCGAATTGTTCGGGTGAAATTTTTGGATTTCCAGAATTCACCTTACCGGCCTAAGTTTATAATAAAGTGCTATTCCATCGTTAGCAATTTTTTTTTTTGTTTGTTTTATTGTTTACGGGATGTTTTTCACTTATTCTCCCCGCAGGAACAAATGTAAAAGGTGAAGATAACGAACAGTGATCGATCTCAAAAAGTCTAAAAACACAACAATGTGAAGCAAAGGGCATAACACACGGACCCCCGGATATTCCAGATGTGGAATCAGGTGCCTAGGAGGAGTAAGTATCCCCTGATGACCGGTTCCACCCGCCGTAAGCCCCAATGTATTGATCAGGTAGACGGAACTTTGCGTAGTTCAATTCAGTATAAAAACAAAGGCCTAACAATTGGTATGAAACAAGTCAGCCAAAATACGACCCAATGTCAGGTTACATTTGCTAACAATTTCATGATAACGACCATAGATTAAATTGTATTTAACACAAATAAAATGTCAATGCTTGCCCAAATTACTCTCTCTGTCTAAAAATACATGTATCAGAGACGATTAAGATACGTTTATATTCTAGGACTTTTTTCACAACTGCTAATGTTTGATGAAACCATCACAATTCGAACATTTTCTTATTCCATGCCGTAAAATAAATTGCTATTATACTAATTTTAAAGAGTACATTTTTATGTGAAGAAAACACATGTATTGTGTTTTGCATTTAAAGTGAGAGTAAAATATAAATTCATACCGTGCAAGAATTATATAGATCTAATATAAATTACTGTTTGCACTTGAATAATTTATATTTAAGGACAGAACCTGTAGACTTGGTCATTTTTAGTTCAACACTTACATGATATCGCATATGAGCGTCAAAGAATAATAATGGAATCCAGATAGTATGGGATCCGGATAGAGCCACGGAGATCACTACCGCACTATTGAGCATCGACTGTTGGGTGTATGTTGCGATATTACGATGACGATGTCACGATGGTGTCATAACGATGACGCGATGCAGCAAGAGAGCAGTGACATGACACAATATTGCGATGACGATGGTGCAATAGAACGATGAAGTGAGAGTGAATATCGCTTCATCGTCATCGTGCAAACGCATTTCTGCGCCGTCAACCCTTTAGTCGATGCTCTTGGTGCTATATTGTACTATTTGACCCTATCAAGATTCCTTACTAGCCAATCAAGATACCAAAACAAATTATAATATTTAGGATGTTACAGATTTAACATTCTTACCATAGGAAAGTAACAACGTATGTACAAGGTCACTAAGGTCAAGGGGCGTTAACACAGTAAATGTCAGTACAAATATATACTTGTCACTCCAGTTTGTCTTAAAGCTTTACTTGAAAAATAATAATTTCATAAATTCAAACCGCTGCGCTAAGATTTATATAAAATAAAAAAATCTTAATAAATTGTCAAATAGATTTTTTATATAAAAGTGGTTCGGAAGGGGGGAGGGGGGTATGAATTCTACACTTTCTAAGGATGCTTTTGAATTAATATAACACATATTAGCATTGCTGTTCTTAAGAAGAAAATTTTTATTGATATATCCTTTGTACAGTAAAACTCGGTTATAACGAAGTCACTGGGACCTGTGAAATTACTTCGCTATATCCGTAATTCATTATATCCGTATAAGGAATTAGTAATCTGTATAAGGAATTAGTAAAATATATTTAGCTGGGGATCCAAGAAAACTTTGCTATATCCGTAAATTCGCAATATCCGTGTTCGTACTAAACGAGTTTAACTGTATAACTATGACCCCTGTTATGGCCCCTTTATTCTCCTGGGGAGGGGGGTGTCATTATTTGAATAAATTGAATCTACATTACTTTAGGATGCTTTTATATCATTATGAACAATTTTGACAATATTGGTCTTGAGAAGAATTTTAAAGATCTTTCCTATGTATCAGTATTGTTATGTAAAATTGGCCCAGTGGTTCTTGAGAAGATTCAAATGTGAAAAGTTTACAACAACGACGGCCACAGAAAAATTTTGATCAGAAAAGCTCACTTGAGCCATTGGCTCAGGTGAGCTAAGAATGATTTGTTTGATGTACTCCAAAAGATCCATCAAAATCACCCCTACCCAATCATTTTTTTAAGTATTTTAATTTCATTAATAATTTCTTTTTTTTTTCTTTTTTTGGTTTCTGGGAAATAAAGTTTGTGTCATTATTAAGTTGAGGTTTATAATTTCTCCAAGACACTTGTTTTATTGAGAACAATAAATATTAAATCTGTCTAGCTGTCCAGTGTGTAATGAAACATCAATAAATTTCTAATTCTGTGTTTTTTGTATGACAAAAATCAATTTGTTAGATACTGCCAAAAAAAAAAAATCTACCTACCTACCCACTTTACAAAATTTGGGTCCGAGTACATCTGATCAAACGAAAGTATATGTGCATAATTCACAGAAACTATCTTTAGTCTAATTTTTTTCACCACCCTCACTTTGGTATACTTTGCCATGTAAGTTTTGTTTAGTTCATTTTATAATTGACAATTTAGCATAATGATAATAGCATAATTATTCTTTCATCATACAAAGTTCAAAATATGCATAATATAAAAGGTTTTAATTACTAAAACAAGAAAGATGAGTTTTCTTTTCAAAAGAACAGTTTTGTAACGTACATGTAGCTTAATAGTCCGTTTTAGTAATGAAATATAAAGAGTGAATTTCTGCATCATATATAACGTTCATTTTTGCAACTGAAATGTTCAAAATAACAAGATAATGCAAAAAGACGTATTTTTCAAATGATGCCATATATCCTGCAAAGATATCAAGAACAGCATGATAAAAGAGGGACATGCTTTCGCGCGTACACCAAAATTAAATACCATTGTCCTTTGATTTTAATGTCTCCCCAAGTTTCGATATGAATGCTAGAAGTGCTACGTCCTTTTCCGTTCCAGGGTATTCCATGTACGACTTGCTATCAACAAGGTCCATTAAATGTAGAGGAATCCTTTTCAGGATATTCTTATCCAGAACTATCAAAAACAAAACATTATTGCCGTTGCGAGAATAAATGGCTTCCATTCGCGCCATGTTTAACTCATACATGCACCAGTATGATTTTAAGAAGTGTGTCGTCATAACACAGACTGTTCGTCTGCTACAATGAATAGCGTTCGTGATGTTGTCCATTATTCCTGTACCTGGGATAAAATCTCTGTGGTGAATACATAACTTTATATTGTACTCTTTTTCAACTTTTTCAACAAGTTTGATAACAAATCGACGGTCTTCATCTGCATATGATATGAAAGCATCAAAGCGGTAGGAACTATGAGTTTTTAACTGCTGATAATTGTCTCCATCTTTGTATTTGTTTTTTGCGACAAAGTACATATATCGAAGCTTCCATCTGTACCTATATACAATTCTACTCACTGTTACTGTAACGGCAGAAATGATCAGTGATATCATGACAACTGTAGTTACTGTGTACGAAGAACATGTTTTCTCTAATCTGTCAAGTATATGCTCAATATCCTTCAAAGGATATTCTGCAAAATTGCCAAATGCACAGGTATAATTTTCAAAATGCAAAAAATCCAAGGTTTTTGAATTGTACATCCACTTTACAGAATCAATATTTTCGCATGAACACTTAAGACGGTTGCCCAATAAATTGACCTGAACAACGTGAGTTGTTGATATGCTAGTTAATGCTTCTCTCGTTAATGAATCAAAGCCTGACAGCTGATTATAAGATATATCAAATAGGGAGAGATTTCGTAAATGACCGATATGTGCTTGAAATTCACTCATTGAGTTATGACATAACTTCAAATATACTATCTTACTGTTCTTCAAAAAAACTTTTTCTGAAAAACGATATATTCTATTTATAGACAAATCAAGAGTTAATAACTGTCTTTGTGCTGATAAAATTTCTCCATTCTTATCATTTTCAAAAACATGGCCCAATGCATTATTCGACAAATTCAGATATTCAAGTTTTGAAAACGATTTTAAAAACAATTTTGAAATAAAACCACAAAAATTACCAGAAAAATCAATATACTTAATACTTTCTAAACCTGTGACTGGTCCAATTACCTCATAGATGATATTTTGTTGTGCAAATACGTGAGTTAATTTAGTTTGAGACCCAAGAGAAAATTTGGGGATACTCATTTTATATAAATTGTCATGATAATAAAATTTGCGTAGATTTGGAGGAAGGTAAACCGTGTAGTTGAAATTCCCTTTTAGAAAATTATCCATTTTAGGAAAAAGTTTATCTTCATAAGATGTCATATTGTAATGCTTCCCTATTTCATGCAATTCCACTTCCAAGTTTGGATTTCTCCGTGTATCATTGCACTTTTCGAAGACATCACCGCTCATGAGATTTTGATGAAAAGTAGATTGAAAGCTGACGTTCAGGATCTCTAAACTTTGTAAAGATGCAAACTCAATGATGTAAAGGCCAAAGCTCAACACATTATCCGCCAAATTTAGAACAAGAAGAGATTTCGGTAGGAAAGCCAAAGCGCCTGTTTCCAGACTGTTTATTCTATTTGATGCTAAATTTAGTTCTAGTAATGTGGTACTTTTCAAATATGCAATGTGGTTTATTTTTAAGATCTGGCTAACACCATATGTGCATTGGAGCTTTTCGAAATTTAAAGTTTTTATACTTGATTTCCTTAGATCCTGAGAGATATTAGAGATCACATCAATGGTGAGTACTTTATTGTTAGAAATGTCCAGATTTTCAAGATCTGATGCTTTGTGAAAAGTGCCCTTCTGAACCTCAAATAGTCTGTTCCAAGAAATGCTGAAGTTTCGAAGATGCATATACCTGGCCAGTGACGTATTATTCAATGTATATAACATATTATGAGATATATCAAAATAAAGCAGAGTCTTTGGAAGATTTTGGGGTATATTCGAAAAGTTATTCCTTGCTAAATTTATGCCAGTGACATAAATAGGAAAGTCTGGTGCCTTGCTAAGACCCTGTCGTGAACAATCAGCATAAACACTTTTGTTATGGGCTGTACACATGCATAGACTGCTGAAGGGACATTTATATCTGGTTCCTCCCACCATAACCAAAAACATCAAAATAGGGATCCAGCCTCTCGTCGACATTGCTAAAAAAGACGTATGTTCATTTAATTTATTTTTAACTGCAATGAATTAATAATAGTTTCAATTATCTTCCTCGTTATATTTCTCAAACATAAGACCTGTAATCATGAAAGAAAATATTAAGGATGATAGAATTCCTGCAAAACATTGTCCTGCTTTGACCTAAATCAAACATCTTATACTAATTGTTCTTAAAATTTCAGAGACATTATTTCCATCTCTCCCCCTTTCTCTCTCTCGTTTTTTGTAATTACTGAGAATTGATCTAAAAGAAATCTATTGTATAAATGTTGGGTTTAATGAAAGTAAAGAGGAAAAGGTACTTTTACAGTAACGTTACAAAAAGCTTTCATTTTACCGATACATACCTATTATCAGAAATATATAGTATCCTATTCGAAATAACCATGCAATGCACATCAAATATCTAAACGAAATTTATCTCAAAATGGTATGTGTAAGAACTAAGTCTGCACGGAAGTACGTGTAACCCATTTATTAATTTCAACAATAGTGGTCATTTATATATTTGACAACAGAAGGAAGTAATGTTTTTCATTTTTTTTGAAGACGTGGAAGTTTTAGGTGTTGGAAGATATTTTTTTTAAAGACGTGGAAGTTTTAGGTGTTGGAAGATATTCTTTTGTTTATATAGATTAACAATTGCGAAAGTTATCTAAGGAAACAAAATAAGACAGAAATAATTGTAAAACATTTGACCGTTCGAAGATGTTTTAAGGTAGTACAAAACAGATAGGCCAAATTTTTCTCAAATTCAAATTGTTTGAAACTTTGATAGTTTGTTCTAAGATATAGAATCTCTCTATATATATAGTACGAAAGAAATTGAAGCACACATTTTTGCCCACATAGAACATAATTTTTTATATATATATATATTTATTTCCCAGATCCTACTTATTAACAGATTTTATATAAACTAATAAGTTGGCAGCTGCCAGGGATGGGGCCCTGACAAAGCTGACTAAGCTCCATCACAAGTATAACATTGTAAATACATGTACATGTTAAATTTTCTTGATTTAAATTAGCATTTCGCAGAATGCTTAGATAATATATGCAAACAATGTAATAAAGATTATACAATTTTAAACGAACAAATACTGTATAATTATAAGGAAATTCATGGGAATTTTACAATATTACATAATAAATATAAATACTGCATGAAGTTGAGTGTAGCATTGAAAATTGGTTTGACTTTATGTTCAGTGAAGATACCTTTACGTACACGAATGTTCATCTTTGACCGTTCACGGTAGCTCAGTCGGTAGAGCGCTCTCTCCGTGATCGGGAGGTCGTGAGTTCGAATCTCGGCCGCGACTGACCTAAGTTGATAAAAAAAAATGGGTAGCAACTGTTCCTTCGCCATGCGCTCGGCACTTTGAAGTGACAGTGGGGGTCCTTCGGATGAGACCTTAAAAGCCGAGGTCCCGGGTCACGGCAGGCGTTGGCACGATAAAGATCCCTCACTGCTCAATGGCCCTGAGTGCCGAGAAAGGTCAAAATTTGAAGCCCTTCACGGGTATATGGTGACGTCTCTATATGAGTGAAAATTTCTCGAATGGGACGTAAAACAACATACAATCAATAATAAATCATTATTGACAAAAAATTAAAATTGATGGAGTGAAAATAATTAAAAAAAAACATTAATTATTCAATCTAATTAAATTAAAAGTTTTATTCATAATTTCATTGTAGCAGGAAATCACTTATTAGTTTTATCTGCCAAAATAAGTGTCGGACCTATGATTCGCTTTATTGATTTTACATTTCGATCTAAAATAACGTTAGTATTAATTCTACGTTTTATGGGTGTAGGCTTTGTATGGTTTAAAAATCATACCCACATTAAGAAAAACAAAGCATGCAAATTCAATTGACCAAAAATAGAAAGATATAATTAACCGGTTAATCGGTCGGAACGTCTTGTTGTATATATATATATATATATATATATATATATATATATATATATATATATATATATATATATATATATATATATATATATATATATATATATATATATATATATATGCATCAGTCAATTTTTAGACCCAGTAACCTTCCGTCTCCTCTTTGTGCTTCTTAGTTTGGCTAATCGGCAAATTCTAGAAAAATATAATATGAGTATTTTTTGAAATATTTCCTCTTAAGACTTCAGGTAATTGTATCTGTAAATATAAAAGAATACCTGGTAAATCGATCAATATCAAAGGCAAACCAGGAAGATGAAAAAAAAACATTATAATGTAAAAATGCATGTGTACTTTTAAGGAAACTCCTAAATTAAGATTTTCTTTGTGAATTAAAAGTTTTGAACGTTAAAAAACAAAACTTTGTGTTCCTTATCAAAGGAAATTCGAATAAAAGGCCGACGTCATGCGAAGATCACTTACTAAAGATGGAATCATCATTCATTTGTCTCAATAACATTAAGGACATAGCATAACACCAGGACATTGCAATTGTGCAAAAAGGATGAAGATGACGTATGGTGGTCAATCTCGTAAATCATATAAACAATGCAAATTGAGAACACGGTAAAACATGGACCAAAGAAAACAACAGAGGTGGGATCAGAAGCCTACGAGATTTGTCAAATTTACCTAGAAATATTTGTGGTCTCTGAAGAGACATGAATAACAAAGATTTACAACTCTGCAAAAATTAGTTCAGCAGTTCTCGAAATCGCTTTAGCCTAAATAAATACATAAACCAAGAATCAATTATTTAACAAACCCTATGTATCTATTTTAAACAACATAAAACCGACATTTCTGAAACAACATTGGTTCTCGCTAATCAAAAACCAGATATGTAAATCTTATACGGTTCCAATTTTGATTCAACAAATGTGCATTTCGACAAATTATGTTTCCTTAGTGATACTCATGCCGTAACCTTGGAAATCCGAATTTTTAAAATAAAAAATAAACTTGGAAAAGAGCTGAAAAAGGGGTGCCAAGACTGGAGTCAAATATGTCGGAGGATCAGAGTTATGCATGAAGGAGATAATCCTTCTTTATGAAATAAATTCCTAAATTTTACCACAGCAATAAAATAAATACCGTCTTTTCAAGATAGTACCGAAGTACATGTACTTAGCTACTGGGCTGTAGAGACCCTCGGGGACTAATTAATTTCTATTATATAAATTTTTCAGAATTTAATAGCTGAATACTACAGATAAGAAAGTTTTCACAATTTTCTATATTTATTTTTTCTTTTTTCAGTAACTTCAGCCGCAGCAATCCACGTCTTCAAACTGAGGGGGAAAAATCGGTACTGTTTTGTGATAAGATTTTTATAGCATCCTTAAAAGTAAATGTCTGCGAACCAAAGAAAAAAAAAGTTATCGAGTATACCATTTCTAAGAATGGGACTGGAAAAATTCTTTAAAAATACGGTAAAGTTATTATGGTTTCTTAAACAACCAACGTATGTTTCTGTGGAAATAGGTGACAGGATTAGACTTTGATTTCCGATACAGTACTAGGCTTAAAGAGAGTTGTAATCTGCGAGAGGGAAAACAATACAAGTGGATGGGAAAGCCCAAAGGGTGAACATTTCTCGCCATCGAAACCTGGCATTTTTAAGAACAGTGTTGTTGTTGGAAATTCAACAGGTAGAAAATTACATTTTGTGAATTTTTAGACTCGGAAGTTAAGCCACAGAGAGTATGAAATAAAAGATATTTCTAACACTCCTGTTCCACTTTCTTTTGATATCAATCATGAATACCTGATAATGGCGTGTAGGGATTATCTTGTTGTCATATATCACACTTTGGATCTCGTTGAAATAGTGCCTGAAGTGAAAAATGATGATCCACTCTATGCAAATCATTATTTCTGAATGAAATGACTGTTAGACATAAATTGTAGTCTGTCCCACGGTACCAAGGGCCTCACTTTTCGACTCATATCTTAAAATGTATAAATACCCTGGCCTTCAAACTAGGTTCGATCGATGGATCATTATTTTTACAAACTTCCTGCATTTAAACAAACTCTCGAGTTCAACCAGTGTATTGACACGGCGGCAAATTCAAAGTCTATAAATGCAACACAGCCAGGAAGCATTGTGAATTCATTGATAGAAGTGATATGATGTTCAACAAACTGTTTAACCGTGTTTGCAACAAACTATAGTATACTGTCCAGTGTGTTGGATTTATTTACGAGGCAAAGGTAAAGTTGTTAATAATTACAAATCTAAATTATTAGAACATACTAGTACTTGCTTACAGATAGATCTATCATACTCTTTGTTGGTAAAGTAATGAATTTTGTTGTAGCCTCGATCTTTCTATCCATTACAGATTACTTTTGTCAGTTATGACTTCTAAAGTAGATATGAACTGAGTCTCTTTTCTTATCAGTATTAAACACTTCTTCCCAGGTATGTCGAAGATGCTGTTTTGCAATTTATTGGACACTTGGAGAGTCTCGGGCTGTATTGCGTTTTGTACGTCGGTAAGCACAGAGCGACCATGTGTTACGTCATTACGTCTCTGACGGCGATGTACGGAAAATCATGAATAATGTTGGATCCCCTTGCGAAGTAACCGCTATTTTGGCAATGTTAAATCCCCGTAGACTTTGAATTTGCCGCCATGTCAACACACTGGTTGCACTCTAGGGTTCGTTAAAGGAAGTTTGAAAAAAAAAAATATCTATCGATCGAAGCTGGCTAGAAGACCAAGGTATTTAGAGATATGAGGCGATAAGTGAGGTCCTTGGTACCGTGGGACACAGTATATTATGTAGGCGTTCTATATTTAATGTCAAATACATGATTAACAATAGCATATTTAAAAAAACACAGAATAGCAAAGTTCATTTTCATTTCATATTTGTTGATTCTATGAAAGTTTATTTTACGAATGTTGGGAACAAATGGTTATGTTTTTGACTTTTATTGAATAAAATGTTCCTGCATAAAAGACATAATGACGATTTTAAATATTTCATAGTTATCGTAACAGAAAATTTTCATTGAATTTAAAAAGTATATCCATAAATCTGATTTTAAAAGAAAAATTGACCGCATGATTTGCAACCCACAAGTATTGCCTTCTGATGAATGATTTCATTTCGTTTGTACATATTGAAAATTTAATATCTTTTTGTTATTGGTTTGAATTTCGATTTTTGTCTTAGAGAGACCAAGTTAATCTATTCTAATAAATCTTTTGAACTCACTTTATTTCATATATGTTTTTCGAGTCGCATGTTAGATGTAGACTAATAAAAAAGGAAACTTTTATATTTCTTTATACTTTCAAGTTGACTTGAACCTATAATAACCATGACTATACATGTAACAAATTACAATATACATGTGTCTGGATAGAGGTTGGGTACTTTTCAGAAATATATTGTGAGAGCCAAAGGGGAACCAAGTTCATGTTCTTAATACATGTACGAGTACTTCTTTGTAATTCAGGACTGGTTGGTCATATTTACAATCTGGTCATGTTAGGATTTAAAACCTGACGATGAATTTCATATCACATACTTTCAAGCAATATTTTGCAAACCTCACATGAGTCATTTAATAACCTTTAACAAAAATTAAATTATTTTGGAATCTAGGTGTTTCTTTTTGTTAATGTTATATCTTGTATTTACAAGAAACATACATGTTTGGTCCCAAGGCTGACGTAGAAGTAATGCCATATACATGTAGAAAAATAAAGTCATCTTATCGCCAATTCTTGTAATCCTTTTTTTTTTTTTTACCTAAACAAGCTTTGCTGCAGGTTTGTGTGAAGCTGTCTCAGTGAAGTTTTAACACTTGAAATTTTTATACCGGCTGAGAGATACAAATTTCTAACAAACTGTAATTAGAAAAGCAAACTTTAGATCTCATATCTGGCTCGTTTAAACAATTTAATTGAAACACATGTTTATTTTTTTTTCTATCACTGCCTTTCGAATTGCAGTTTGTAATTTCGAAATTTTTGTAGATAATTTTTTTCTCCCTTTCCCGTTATAATCAATCATCTGCACATCTGCCAAGTATTGAATTACATATTTACCTAACACGAGTGTAATAAACTACAGTTATTTTCTAGCCAGTATTAATCAATATAATTTATTTGCATTTTAACTATCGCAACTCTGAAGGAAATTGTTTTAAAATCAAAACTCTAGTACTGCTTTATCAGTAAAGTACTTCATTTTGAAGTTATTTATTTTATTTCCAAAGTCAGTAGTTCAATATGCTTCAAGCTGTTGCAATATTTAGTTCAATATCTGATTCAATATATAGCAATTTAAAACTTCTGTTGAAATAATAAAGCAAGGCATTCCATTCCTTTAAGGATGCATTTCAAAAGTCCTGCATTTCTTTTTTGCATTGTTTATTGTTTCTTCTTTGCTGTTGGTATGTATATCTTGATATCTGATTGTGACAATTGTTTTAATAACTTAACAATGAAGTTTTCTTAGCTTTGTAAAATATTAAAGAATCTTACCAGTTTAAATTTAAAACTATATGACGAATTTCCTTTGATAGACATAGAGATATGTCATTACATGTAAACAGCACGATACAACACGATACTGACAATATCTATAACGATATTGATTAAACATGAGAAAATTCTTCGCAGAGAGTTGTGTTTTGTGTTTAGTGAATAGACCATCAAAATTCTTTAAAAATCTAAGTCAAACTCCTACATTATTAAATTTCAATGAATCATCAAAAAAGTTTACCGATAAAATATTCCTTTAGAGTTACAAACAATATGCAGGTAATATGTTTTGTGTTTCTTTTAGTATAGTACTTCTTTCAATTCATAGAAAATACTTGACTTGACATAAAAAAACAAAATAAATTGTTGAAATGATACAAATATCATGGTTTAATTTGTGAATTAGCCGTTTTTAGGGACACGTTCATTGAAGTTTTAGCTGATTTAGAAATTTACTTAGAAACAACTATAATTACTTTTAACACCTTGAAAGACTATAACTATGCTAATTACTGTTTATCGCAAAATGTGTCGATAAATTTACTTATCATGATTTATTCTATTTAAGCCATCTGTCACTCATGCTCATTGTGCTAATTTTCATTGTTATATTGTATTTTTATATGTTACATACATCTTTGTTAATTAGTCAAGTCCTAAGCTTCGGATTGTTTGGGTGGAATTTTTGGATTTCCAGAATTCGCCCTACCGACCTAAGTTTATAAAAAGAGTGCTATTCCATCATTAGCATTTTTTGTTTTATTGTTGCCGGAATGTTTTACACTTATTTTCCCCTCGCCCGCGTGGCGCAGTGGTTAGAGCGTCTGCTCTAGAGTCGCGGAGTAAGGAGTTGATCCTTACGACGCGGGTTCGAATCCCACTGTGGGACATGGAGATCGGTCCTTCGGATGAGACCGTATAAACCGAGGTCCCGTGTCGCAGAAGGTGCTGGCACGAAAAAGATCCCTCACTGCTCAATGGCCGTAAGTGCCGAGTATAGGACAAAATTTGCAGCTCTCCACCGGCAAGTGGTGGCGTCTCCATATGAGTGAAAAATTCTCGAGAGGGACGTTAAACAACATACAAACAAAAAAAACCTTATTTTCCCCGGTGATACAAATGTAAAAGGTGAAGAGAACGAACAGTGAACGATCTCAAAAAATCTATAAACACAACAATGTGAAGCAAAGGGCATAACATACGTACCCCTGGAAATGCCAGAGGTGGGATCATGTGCTTAGGAGGAGTAAGCATCCCCTGTTGATAGGTCACACCCGCTGTGAGCCCCAATGTATTGATCAGGTAGACGGAACTTTCCGTAGTCAAATTCAGTATGAAAAAAAAGGCCTAACAATTGGTATGAAACAAGTCAGCTAAAATACCCAATGACAGAATATATTTCTTAATAAATTGTCAAATAGCGTTTTTATATAATTTTTTTTAATATCATAATTCCTAAATAAAATTAAAAACCTGGAGCAAGGACAAAACCTCTATAAAAAACACAATTATCAGGTTAAAAATACGGTGTTCGGTTCGCATTATTTATACAAGCAATTTTTACCGTTACAAGTACAATTGTGATCTACGTTTTCCTATCGGATTCCATTGAAAATTGGCATTTTTCAGGTTTTGCTGAAACTATGTGTAATTATCCGTGGATAGAATTCAATGGACATTGTTATATGTTTGGGATGGACAAAAAAGTTGGTTTGAAAGCAAAGTATGTATACATATACCTTAAACACGAAGAAAAAAGGATCGATCTATATATATAAATATAATATTGAGCTAACATAATGATGTATATTATATTTATATATTTATGTAAGCAATGTATTTGATTTTAGGAATAACTTTTTTTGCGATCTTCTTATAAACATTTTGATTTTCTTCTGATTTATATTATCTTTTGATTAGAATGTACAGGATGGACATTTTACCTTTGCTGTTATATAATTTTTTTCAGGTTGCATGCAACACAAAAAACGCTTATCTTGCTAAAGTGGAAACACCCAGGGAAAATGACTGGATTATCCAACAACTCCATGCTTTAAGTAAAGAATTTTCTTCAATTATTTCATTTTTTCAACACAATTCATTCTATACAAAATGTTCCTTATCTTTTTTAAAGCAGAATTGTGCATATATAGAATTAAAAGAGAGAGAGAGAGAGAAAGTTACAAAAATAGTTGGTTCCACCTGTTCCACTGAGTGTCAAATTTCTCTTTTTCACCATTTTTATATGATATATATTTTTGTGTTTGGTAAAAATAGCTCAAGTGTGATATCGCAGAGTCCACATTTAGAGGTTTTTCAGAGCATCTAGAAGTATAAATATAATATTTTAACCATAAGATTGAGATATTAATCATTTCATTATTTTTTTCTCCAATACCTAAAATGAATGATTTTTTGTTAAAGACAAATGGAGGTTTTTTTGCTGGAGATAATATTCTCAGTTTTCAAGGAGTGATTGTACAAGATCACATTCCCATAGGATATGTTCAATTGTCTCTTCTTCTTTTTGGCAAAAATTACACTGCTTAGAAACAACCTTTCTGATTTTAAATAAAAAAAGAGTTAGAATTTATTTAAAATTCTGTACTCAAACTACTGGAGTTTACAGTTTTTTGTTACTTGGAATGGTAATATTTTAGAATTATTTTGCATTCCATGCTATCCAAATCAAATAATTCAATCCATTTTTTGTAACCAGCTGTTGCAGAATAATTTTTATTTAGACTTTGGTAGAAGTTTTTTAATTTTTTGCATTTTGATACAAGATAAAAATTAGACATAATACGAGGATTTTCTGATTTTTGTAAATTTTTATCAAGATTGCTCCTCTTTATCTAACCTTTAATTGCACGGATTTATCAAGAATATTCTAAAAAGTTAATATTTATATCTGGATAAGTATTGCAAAAGCATTCATACTATAAAAAATGCCATCTATTCTAATAATATCATTAATATATCTAATATTATTGTCAAAAAGTTTTTTTTACTATGAAAGGTTTTCCCTCCAATATGGATCATAGAGTTATAAAACAGTGGAGAGTCTACAGTAACATCAGAATCAGTACAATTTTTATTCAAATCAACCCAGTACTTGAACACATCAATCCAGAATTTATTTTTTAAGGTTTTTAAGTAAAGAATTTTAACGATTCGTTATAACATGATATCGGCAAGCTATATGCATATTGAAACGAGAACGTAAAGTATTTAATAGTAATTACAACTCGACACTTATACCCGAAGTATGGCTTTCTTGTGGTTTAAATCGATTTGATTTCTCGTAATTTAAAACATCAAATCTGTATTTGTACACAAATAAAAATTTGTCCTTACTTTCCAAAATATAATTCATTTTGAAAAGAGTACATTGTTAATTTTGTTAAAAATGGATTTTTAATTGTTTACTTTTTGAATAAAGTTTTAATTATTTATAACAACATGCTTGCAGTATTTCTAAAATATTAGGAAAATCGGCAGCAAATGATAACTTCGTCAGAATATCTCACTTCGTCCGAATTATGCAATGGTCAGTGTATCTTTAAACGAACGTTTTTAGCTTTAAAGTTCGTTAATGAATCAATTGACACAGAAGTTTTTACAAGAACTTTCTTTGATACACAAAATTTATGTTGCAGATAAATTACCATGGATTTTTTGGATCGGTGGGAACACTTTGAGAAAAGTAGGTGATTGGAAATGGGAATCGACCGGTGAAAACATTGGATACACATTCTTTCATCCAACAGAGCCCAATAGCCCTACAGTAGAAAGATGTCTGTGTTATTTTCCCGATGATAGCAATGCTTTTTATTGGGGAGATTTTACATGTAGCTCAAAACAGGGTTACGTTTGCGAAAAAGATAACTGATATCGACAAAATATACTCTTTTGTAATGAATAAGAAGTAAATGTATGCTCGCAGATGCCTAGTTCAGTATGAATATTATAATTCAAGACCTCTGCAATCAGTAAAAGGTTGTCTGGATCAGAGAAGACTTATTAATTTACTAGTGATTGATGTAAAAAGTGTCTGTTAAACATTATTGCTATCAATTAGTCATACGTATATATACATGTAAAGGATACTTAACACAACCAAAAATTTGATGCATGGATTAATATATATATTTTGACTGATTTTGATTAGAAATGACATAAATAATTACATGTTATCCCTAAAATATAGAGAAATCGTAAGATTTCTTTGATGCTTAGATATGTGACTTTGTGTAGCTTTCTATATAATTCTATACAAAATTTTGCACAGCTTTTAACCTTATGACAAAATTCTACAAATTCTTCAACTTCACCTGGCAAACATTATTCAGGTTACCAATTTAAATATAAATCTATGAGAAATATTGATGATTTATGAACAAAGTGTGTGTTATTTATCCTTAAAGCGTCAATTTCGAATCTATTGACCCAACATTAAACGTACAATTTTGAATTCTATTCTATACTGAATTATAGATAAATTGTCATCAAATGTAAATTAAATCTTTTGATTATTGGGTTTACAAAGAAAGCATTTCATTGTTAAAATTAAAGTATTATATCTTGGGAGTAAATGTGTTCGAGATGACGAAGTTCAACCGTATAATTATTATACGGCGTTTCGAGTCTCGTCGCATGATATAAACATAGATTACAAGACACAACTTTATTTTTCAAAAGAAGAATGACTTCAAGTTTACAGCTACTAATTTATAAGCGAAATCCACTGAAGGTTACCAGTGGTGCATCACTGTGTGTAGCATAAGTGCTTCCGCTATATTTCCTCACCCACACTCTGTCTCCAACACTTAAATGTAATATAGCAAGATTCGTCCCTGTTTGATATGAATGTGCACCGGAAGTGAAATAGGACATCGTTCTCACTTTACTGACACCGTTTAACACAATATCTAAATATAAATCAATGTTCGAATCAGAAATCACAGCAACATAGAAGACAAAAGTCCCTGTCACGGGGGAGGTAAAAACACCGGAGTAAGTACTATAGCCGCCCCCGTTAGAGAAGATTAATTTGTTGAACACTAGCGTAGATCCTGACCACGAATTGCTAGAGGTTGCACCTGCTGTAAAACCGACATGGTTTCGAATTTCTGAAATAATGATAGAATGATGATTATTTAACTGAAAGTAAGGAAGTTTGTTAACCAAAATTGTCCATTGCATCTTTTTAACGAAATTCAAATATGAATTTCTCTGACATGAGTCCTTTTAAAAATCATTTTTTCTCCAGACCAGTACTTCGTATAAAAAAAAATCCAGAAAAACTTGGAAGATTTGATTAACATTTCAATTTACTTATGCCATATGCCAATATTATTCTCGATATGTTATTATTATGACAAATGTTCTAACTGTATTAACTTTAATAACACCAGGAGCGGAACTTGTTTCCGATCCTTTCGTGTTACACAATAAAATATGTTCAAATCAATCAAGAAAAACTTAAAATATATTTCTTGTTATTGAATAAATAAAAAAAAACACATACCTCGGACATTCGATTCCAAATTACTGATAGAATTTACAATGCTATGCGTTACTAGGTTTCCGTTACGAATGTCTGATATTAGATTGTTGACTCTCGTATTGGTAACTTTGTCTTGATCTTCGAACAAAAAAGAACAGATGTTTGTTCTATAATTATTCTATTAGAAATAAAAAAAAAAAGTAAACAATCCTTTCCATCCGAAAAATAACAGAATCAAAATCAAAACGTTTAAAATTACAACTAAGATTATACACTGTATATGAAAAAATAACTCAATGAAACAAAACAAAACAAACAAGCCAAGAACTTCAAAGAAATCAACAAAAAAGAAAGATAAAAATATCAAATGAAAATTCAAAATGAATATATCAATAGAACACACCTGAAACTTTCTGTATTTTTAAGTTAATTTCATTTTTGAACATCTCAAATGTTGAACTGATTTTCTCCAAAATTCTATTGCTATCCATGACGGATAGATTAACCCTTTGAAGACTGTCCTGTAGCATGGAAACAATGCTGTCCAGTTGCAATGTCTCATTACGATCTTTTTCACTGTTAATAACTAAGGTACGGACCAACAACACAGTACCATTTACATCATTTTCTAATTTGTTCAGCCTGATTTCCTGAGTAGCCATTTTATCAGTAGTTAAAGCGGTGCAGTTACAGGTATTTTCAAGAGTGATCAGCCTTTGAGAAAGTCCCTGGTTATGCCTCTTAAGGTCAGCCATTTCTCTATCGTTGTTAGATTGATATTTTTTGAGATTTGACACTTCCTCGGTTAACAAACGGACGCTGTTTTCCAGATCTGACATCTGTTTTGTAAGAAGTTGGTGTATAAGTGCCGATTCTATGGAATTAACATTTGGAATGGCCTTGGTCGTATGGTCATGCGTCAAGAGGCATCCGCAAAATTTTATCGTTGAAAGACATACGAAACTAACTAACAGGAACGAAGCAAATGAGAGAAATGTGCACTTCATCTTCTATTGTTAACTCCGTTTTGAGAAGGCAAGCGAAGTCTTAAATATTGCATGAATTTGCATTTTAAGGTTTAATGATCCTCTGATAAGAGAGGTAACTCTCACTTGATTATATTACTACTATTCCTTCACGGATTTGTCAAGTAAAAAATCTTTTCTTGAACAGAGGGATAATGAACCTTAAAAATTCAAGTTACTTGACCTTGCAAATCCATTCTCTTTGCTTTAAATAACACGCATTACCATTTAGCAATTAACTTCATTATAAAATATCTACGTTGAGGCACAACTTGATATGCAGTGCAGTCTATAAGACGTTCTTATCAATTGTCAGTAAGGGATTTGCCCAACAAAAGTATTTGGAACTTTTCAACAAAACACTCCTGCTATTTAATCTTGTTAATTAAAAATACGCCCTTTCTTGTGTCAACTTTTGATTATCTATAACTCCATTCTGATACTGTTGTCTGCAATTTCAAATCAGTATTTTCGTTAGTTACGACACTTTTAAATACTACAGAAGTACGTTTTTCCGCGTGGTAATAATTTACGCTATGTACACGGTCACAAATTTTCCGTGGAAATTTGTCACATCGTACTTAATATATCTGTAAGGTATATAATGACAGTCTAAGAAATACGTGTAAATTTCTACCCGCCGATTAAACAGAAATTGAGGTTCCGCGGAATTATGAACCCGTGGAAAAAAGGAAGTCTACAATATATATGTATTTCCTTATCTATGTCATATGGTAGCATATTTCTATCCATAATATATAATAAAAGCATTTCTTTTATAGATTATGTCAAAATACGAGATGATTATGTCAACATGCAACATAACTATATTGATATTCAAGAAAAATGTGATCATATCAGAATTCGAAAAATTTCATAAATGATCAAATATTGCCAACATGTGACTTCCGATATGGTAGATGCAACTAAATTATGTTTGCATGCAAATTATTTATGTCAAAATGCAATTTATTTATCTCGCCATGCAACTTATTCAAATTAATGTGGTTATTCAAATTAATATAAGTAAATTACATGTCAACATAGAGAAGTTGCATGTCAACATATTTATCTCGCATGTCAACATAAATTATTTACTTGTTTACATAAATACGTATACAAACCGTTTTTACATAAATAAATTGCATACTGACATAAATAAATTCCTCTAGCATGGCGATATTTCATACTTATGGTGGAGTATTTCTGCCCCTACATGCAAGATAAATTATGTTAACATGTAGCATAATTATGTAGACATGCGACTTATTTATGTCAACAGGCAAAATAATTATGTTGACATGCAAGTTATCAATCTCTGTAGAGATTCTAATTTTAATGTTGGTAAACTTAACTACTAACGCCAATATATGACATAATACAAGCAAGATGTAACAGGATTATGTTGACATGCGACTTATTAATGTTAACATTCGAGATAATTATGTAGACATGAAACTTATTTATGTCAACATGCAAAATTACTATTTATACATGCAACTTATTTATGTCAACATTCAAGATAATTATGTTAACATTCGAGTTAATTATGTCAATATGCAGTATATGTATGTTGACATGCAACATATTATCTTGCATACAGGTTGATATAAATATCTTGCCTGTTAAAATATAGCATCGCATGTTGACATAAATAAGTTGCATGTTGACAAAAATAATTCGGATGTTGACATTTATAATGTTGCATGATAACATTATTATGCTGAACATTAATTTTAAAACATAAATAAGTCGCATGTTGACATAAATATCTTGCATGTTAACATAAATAAGTTGATGTCAACATAATTATATTGCATCTTGTTTGAATGTATGATGTCGTATACTGGCATAAGTAAGTAAGTTTACCAACATTTAAATTAGATTCTCTATAAATATTGATAACTTGCATGTCAACAGAATTATAATGCATATAGACGTAAATAACTCGAATGTCTACATAATTATGTTGCATGTTTACATAATTTATCTTGCATGTAGGGGGCAGAAATGTGCCACTGTACATAGTGTATGAGAATTTCCTGAATTCGTATTTGAACACATTTTTCTTGCATGTCAACATATTTATGTTGTAAGTTGACATATATAATTATTTATTGCATGTTGACATGATTATTTTGTATGTTGACATAATCTATAGAAAAAATAATTTGCATTTAGTTCGCAGAAATATGCCACCATAATGTCAAAAGAATATTGACTAATATATCTTTTTCAATGTCCGAAATTTGGTGATATTGAATACAATTGACCTTGTAAATGTACAAATACATAAATCATTAGTATCACAAGAATAACTTAATTTAATAGTGTATAAAGAATTCTTATCATCAGCTTGCCCTTTGTTAAACTTAAATGCAGAATTCCTCCTTCTCAGAGAAGAAAATTTCTTCAAATTTCAATTTTTGCACATTACTTTCGTATTTTAATAACAAGCAAAAACTGAGGTTTTTGAACGCGGGGGGAAGGGGGGAGGGCTATTTTGATGTTAAGACGAAGTTTTGGCAAGATTCTAGATTTAGAAGATTTAGCTTACAGGATATGTCTAAAGAATAAAACCTTTTCTAAGACTTTCCTTGGACATAATATAGTCCTAGGATAATTTATTGAACATGTCTGTAAATTATATAGGAATAAATCATTGAGAAACATATATCTCAGATTAAATTAAACTGTAACATAGACTTGATATCAGAAGAGAAAACAAAAAATGAATTAAACTCGTTTTTTTTTACTTTTATATGGTTAAAAAATATAACAAATATCCCCAATATAGTTCATTTGTGTTTATTTGTGATTAATTTCCGATGTCTATTTTTCAAGTAACGATTCCCCTCTTTGTAACAGATACATATATGTACTATCCGAAGACAAATGCCCATTTTATTAATTTTTCCAAAGATTGGTAAACTTTTAATTGCTGCATTGAAAAGATAAACGTTTTTGTCCCAATTTGACTTGTCTGAACCCCGATGCAAGACGTGGATTGTGCAAATGTTTTTGTTTTGACAACTAAGCATAAAGAATTTGAAATATGTCAAATAATTTCGAAGTGTTTGAGAGTACTAGACGAGTATGGTAACCGGACCAGTGAACCAATAACAAGCTTAACTATCGCTGTCTTCCGTGCGATATTTATTTTTCTGAATTTGTTTCAAATACCGAAGAAAGACATAAAGAATTCGTTTCAAATACCAAAGAAAGACGTAACTTACATTTTCCCTCGACTCCGAAGCGGTGAAAAGATACTCCCCCTTTCGTTCAAAAGTCAAGGTACCTTTACTTTCTAAATGTTAATCAACAAATAATTATTAACATAAAAATTATAAGTAATTAAGTAATAATAATTGAATTTACAATTTATAAATTTAATTCACAAAAAGGTGAATGGGATTGAGAAGCAGGCAAAGCCTATTTTAGCCCTCTTCCTAAAGTAGAGTAATAATGATGAAACATAAAATATGTATTATTCGATATGCAAGGGCATGCTCTACGTATGAACCATTTCTAAAAGGAGGCAAGTTTTTGTCAAACAAGTTAATGAGACAAGAATATCAACAGTCTCGTTTAAAGTCATCATTTCATAAGTTCTATGGTCGATACAATGACCTTGTCAGCAAATACAATCTATCATTAAGTCATATGCTGACTGACGTTTTTCATACTAATTGTTAGGCCATTATTTACACATTGAATTGTCGACTTTTTTTTTCCTGTTATTTACCGATCATGACAAGGAGCACACGGTGGGTGTGACCGCTCGGCGGGGGATGCTCACTCCTCCATGGTACCTGATCCCACCTTTGTTTTTTGGAGGTCCGTGTTTGTTCTGCTCCTGATTTGTATTGTTTTAATGGACTTTGAGCTTGAATGCTGTTCGTTCTCTCCATATTTCAGTCTAAGTACAGATTTAGTCTTCCATTTCCTTCGGAAAACCTTTTTATATATTATTCTATTGTGTTTTGTTTTTTTCTTCATTTCCACTATTATCATTTTTAAACCAATTTTGTGCAGACGATTTCTCAAAAACGCTTCGATAGAATGTCATGATACTTTCAGCAATGGTGGAAAATAGGTTGAGCTTGACGCCATCTTTTAAACAATCTAATTATTACTTTAATAACACAACCTCGCAAACGAAGATTGTGTCGCTTTCGTGGTCTAAAAAATTCTACTTGCCCAGTTTAAAAAAAAATACAAAGAAAAAGCGCCAGATTTTTTTCCCTTTTTTCAGCGATGATAGGAATATAAGTAGATGCGCTGTACACATTTCATATCCAAATAATTGCTGCATGTTGACGTTCGATATAGCCCGGATAAAAATACCTCTAGAGTTTCAGCACCTTTTTTAAAAACAATATTTCTTTATCTTTTAATTTTTGTTAACTCATTTAATTCAAAATCTGGAAAGGATAAGGTCTTTCATATCATATCAAGGAAAAGTGTCTAATCCCTCAAACTAGGGGGTTAGAGGGGCAACAATTCTTTAATCTATAACTAAAATTATCAATTTTTTCTAATTTCTCACAGTTCTGAAGCATTCTCCATCATGTGGTTCTAGTAAGGTTTAGTTATCAGTTGTCGGACAATTGATATCGTTCATATGCAGAACAAGATTTAAGAATAATTATCTTATTTATGCATATATCTTACTTTTTTGGTCAATTCGGTGTGAATTTGTCGCTACAAACATGCAGATATATATGCATGTCGACAATATCGCAAGATTTGTTCAGAAAAAAAAAGGATTGACATTTAATGTAATTATTTATGATCCAAAAATTCCATGCAGAATTCGTATTTTTATGCCCCCGTAATCGAAGATTATAGTTTTTGCCCTGTCGGTCCGTATAACTTTCTGTTTGTCTGCTTGTCTGCAAAAATTTTAAAATTGCCCATAACTTTTGATGGGTTGAAGCTATGTCTCTCATATTTCACATGTGTATTTCTTTTGACAAGGCCTTTCTTTGGGTACCAACATATTTGACCTCCCCTGGGTACCTTTAATATGACCCTTTAATCTTCACCTTAGAGTTTGACCCACAATTTAAAAACTTTAACCTAGGCCATAGCTTTTTAATGGTTAGTGCTTGAGCCTTCATATTTCACAGCTATATTCATTGAGAACAAGCTGTCATACGGGGGCATCAGTGTTTCACAAAAACATCTTGTTTGATTTAAACATGAGTGAAAATCTTTTCATTTCTTTCCAAATAAAGTTTTAAATATTGAGAGACAAATCTGTCTAGATTTATTCATTGTAGTATCTAACATTAGTAAATTTCAATTGTTTACTATTTACTATGCAGTATATAATGTGACCTAGATTTCCGGGTTAAATTTGTGAATGCAAATCTGAAACCTTTAAAATACACTGTATTGGAAATGAAACACTTAACTATCCTGTGACGAAAGAAAAAGCTTCCTGGTTAGTGTAATAATGAAACACTTTAAATAGTAAGCTAGCTTTTCTATTTTAAATATTTTTGTCATAGATTTTTAAATGATTATCTGACAAAAAAACCTTCCTCTTCAAAAAGTATGGCGACAGGTGGAGAAGAATCCTGGTAAGAATTTGTCAATTAGATAAATAAACCAACTTACTTTTAAATTTATATTGAATGATGCGAAATCATTTTCAGTATAATCTTTGGTATGTTTAGAATATATGAATTTGATATTTAACTTAAATAATTTATTTCTAGAATATAAATTACCCACTGCTTGACCTTTATCAATAAAAAACAATGAACGACGATATCCTTTAAATAAGACCTACGTATATTTGAGGAAATAAAAGCATAATAATGAAGGGTCGATGATAATGTATATATCGGTTTTTCTTATACTGATAGTTTTATGTCATAAAAGTTTATTTTTCTCTTTGGACCTACATGGATATCTCTCACCAAAGCATGATTATACTTCACGCATTTAGAGACAATAATATACATAACTTTTATGCAAGCATCATAAACCTACTATAGTTGTAAACTACTTTTTACAAATTAATGTACATTTTGTGTTGGTCTCTGTTAATTGTTGATGATCGAAATTACAAAGTTTCTCCTCCATAATATTTGACCCCACCTCTGATGTTTCTGCCCTGCTCTAAAATTTTGTATTGTTTCAGGGATTCTGAGATTGATCACTGATCATTGTTTCGTCATTCATTTATTGAATGTCAAAAATATTTGTTCTAAGGAAAGGAAATTATAGTTATACTTCGTCAAATTTATTTATGTAGTACCATTCCGCTATCAGCTGTATATGGTGTTCATGTCTGCCAGCTTATTGGATACTCAAGAGTATGCTCTGAGTACGATCAAATTTTAATCGAGGAAGAGTTGATGTTAGGGAATTCAAACAACCTCGTTTATAGCCAGCAATTTGTAAATCCAATGGTCTATATAATCACCTTGTAAGCATAACATAATTTTGGTGGTAATTAGACTGACATATTTCATACCAATTGTTAGACTTTTTTGTTATTTTTTTTTCCTTTTCTTTTTAACTGAATTTGCCTACTGAACCTTCTGTCTACCTACGAAAAATATAGAGCTCACGGCTTTTGTGACCGCCAGGCATGGGATCAATTACATGGGAAAGTAATTAATCTAATTAAATACCCCAAACCTCCAATTAAATTACCATTACAAGGAATTTGGAATGTAATCAATTAGATTACAATTACTTGTAAATGTAATTAATTAAATTACAAATTAAATTTTAAGAAAACACTTGGTTTTAAACACTTGATTTTAAACTCATATCAGATTCAGATATAACACTCAGATATAACATTTCTATTACATTTTTTAATTGTTTATGAAGTTTTAAAATATTGTATCCCCTAACCTACATCTATCAGGTCTGAAGGTTTTTCTTGACACACTGAAAAAAATTTCCACATGGGCATATTTGACAGGAATAGCTAGATACTGACTAGTATCATGTTTACTGGTGTTTTTACCTTTATTCATATGTGTTAAATATAAAACTTGTCATTTTTAAGCTTTTTGATATTAATATTCAAAATAATGGATGAATTTTGTCTTGATGTTTCCTTTTTTCAGCTTTCTAAGCTATCTCATAATCTTGGTATTTTACAAATTGTGTGTCAAACTACCATAAATGCAAATTCAAAATGTGTTTATA
Source organism: Saccostrea echinata (assembly GCF_033153115.1). NCBI lineage: Eukaryota > Metazoa > Mollusca > Bivalvia > Ostreida > Ostreidae > Saccostrea > Saccostrea echinata. The sequence goes on along the minus strand of NW_026889813.1, from coordinate 4,591,508 downwards.
AAATATCTTTTGAAGTTCAGTGTAAATATGTACATTAATTTAAGGCACTAAAATCACCTGTTCATCACGTCTAACACATCGCAAACAAAGGATTAGAAGCCACTGGAGTAGGTATTTTAACTGTCAATTCATAAACAATCAAAATTATTTAGAATCAATTGTGGTTATAAATTGAAAAAGACAAACATATAAAAAAGCCTGTCATAGGAGAACATTTATATATGTTGTTAATTACGCGAATTAGGAGGATATAATTATACATGTAGGGAATATTTACCTGATGCCAATAAAAAGTACAGTTAAAACTTAATAAAATCTGTACTATACTATCGGTATACGGGAGACTATTTCTTATCGCGTATTTAGCGTAAAAATCCATTTTTTAAGTACATGTACGTTTACAATTCACAGGCTTTATTCATGCTTGTTACATCAAGAGATTAACAGAGGGTTTCATTTAAAAACACGTTTTCATCCTTGTCATACAGTCGCGTCTCAGTCTCAAATCAAAATGTTACTCTTATTAAATTATATAAATATATCAAATTTTGTTTCTTGATAAACTTCCGGGTTCCCTTTTGGCCTCCGGAGCTAGTCGACAATTGACAAGAGTTGTAAAGTAATATTTCCTTCCGAAATGAACCATTACTAATTTATTTAAAAAAGTACTTTTTCTTTTTAAACTGACACATACTTGTGCGTATAAATTAAAAAAAAAACAATTTTTCGATTAATATGGAAATACAACCAGGAAATATTAGCTCAGTGTAGGAAAATCTTAAACCAGTTTACTATGTAAATTGAATATAGATTAAATGTTTTGACCAATTGCTTTCCAATTCAAAGAAGAGTCGTCAACATCAAATTATTGCTTTAAATGCATATTTGTAAAATGCTCATGTTGGTAAAACTTATCTTTACTTAAGATCATTGATTTGTCTCGGCTTCGAACACCTTGTACTTTTGTCCCGTTTTCTCATAAATAGAGGTTATTGATTCTTTGTCTACCTTATTATTTAAGGCCATCATGTTAAATAAATGTTCGAAAGGTTTTTCTTTGTGTTAAATTATACCTAACATTTCGTAATTATTTAGATCCCTTTGAATAACGATATTATCATCTTAGAATGAATTGAAAAATCAGAAAGGGCATGTGTTTCCTCAATGACTCATTTCAGAAAAATCAGCTATCAAATCTGTTTAAATTTGTCAACATTGATTATGTTTATCTCTGTACATGATTGTTAAATTGTGATGAGATTATTAAATTCAGTTTAGGTATTGTGCAGAGTAATGTTTGGTTGTGAAGCAGAATTAATTCAAAATATTCTACACGAGAAGAATATTCTTGCTGTGGCCTTCATATTTCGACATTTAGATATATGGACATCATTTTTCATTTGCAAATTTACTTTTATTCATATATATTGACAGCACACAGTCTGCCACATCTTTTTTAAAAAACGTTACGGTTATAGCGAACTGATTTTGTGTCCCCTAGAAGTTAAAAATAACAAAATTTACATCTTTTATAGCAAATCTCAATCTTAATTTTTTTAAGTATTTATATATGTAATTCAATTCATCCAAGAACTTTTGAACTTCACGGTAAATTTTTTTTTGTATACTTCCCTAAATACATTTGGTAGTCATACCTGAAGGAAAAAAAGATGTATATTGCGAAATCACTATGTTTACTTTAATCAATTCATTATACGGATATAACGAATTACGGATATAACGAATTACGGATATAGCGAAGTAAATTCGCAGGTCCCCAGAACTTCGCTATAACTTTTTATACGTTTTACTGTACCAGCCATCTTTTTTTAAAATTCCAATCAATCATAGTTTTAGTCCAAAATATCTGTTTTCCTGGCTTTTTTAAGATTTGATATTTTACGTGCCAGGAAAACATCAGAACCGTCGCCATTATGAAAACTGGAAATTTCGGCGTCTGCAACCGGAGTTGATTTTCGATACTCGCTAAACGAATTAAATGCCGAACTCACAGGTAGCACAATGCCTCTAGTACTCACTAATATCGATGAAAAGAAAACATCACTCCACATTTCGATACAGGAATTGTAAGATTTTAAAATGCACGAAATGAAAACAAATCTCGATTCTCAGATACAATTTTTTCATGGGATTGTATATTTCATAAACGAACCATAAAAACGATGCTTGTGAGTACTAAAAGTATTGTACTATTGATAAGTTGTGAGTTAGACATTTAATTCAGTTCGCAAGTTTCGAAAATCAACCCGCGAATGCCGCCTCCACTTGGAATGGCACCGGTTCTGACGTTTTCCTGGCACGTAAAATATCAAATCGTAAAAAACCCAGTAAAACGCTAGATATTTCGGACTGTCATAGTTTGTGTTATGTATATGATGAAAATAACGTTGTCATTGTCATAATTATGGGAGACAAATAAAAGCAAATGAAAGCTTACCAGTAATTTGAAAAGTTTTCTTACGTGTCTGTTCAACCTCGGTAATTACATAGACCAAGAACAACTTCAAAACAAACTAGAATTTCTGCTAATGCAAGCAATAACATATGTCACCCGAACTGATCCCAACTCTGCATAGTTGGAGTCAAAAGTATAGAAAGCTCAGCAAGTATGTCAAAAAATTAGTTCAGTACAGTAAAACTCGGTTATAGCGAAGTCCTGGGGACCTGTGAAATTACTTCGCTATATCCGTAATTCGTTATATCCATATAAGGAATTCAATAAATTTATATAGCTGGGGATCCAAGAAAACTTCGTTATTTCCGTTAATTCACAATATCCGTGTTCGTACTAAACGAGTTTTACTGTATTTTGCAATACGACATACCTGAACAATGTCAATGTACATCTGTCATGTCACATTTCAACTTTTCTATCTCATGAGAGAATGAGCGGACTGTTACTAGTTGATTTATTTGTTCTTTCTATGACAAAACTTTTGGGGAGGAACATTTTGACAAGGTGCAAAGAACAATCCTTTAAAATTAAAAAAAAAGTTTAACATTTACATTATATTTTGATATTGATGATTGATAATTTACTTTGCAGTACTTAGTTGTTCCGTTTTTGAACAAATAACAGTTTAAATGCATTTAGGCATGTTATGAAATTTTTAAAGAACTTTTTTCCCAGGAATTCAGCAGTCTCGTTAGAGTACCTTCCACACATTTTGTATTTTATTTTATAAGTTGTTGGTATGTCTTGGGTAAGATCCGGTCTTGTCTTATTGACCCGAAATATTTATCAGGGTTTGAATCAGGAATGTTCCATGGTAACGAGACTGTAGAAACTACATTTCGTCTTCGAAATTCTTTTGTGCTTTTTGAGGTTTGGCATTCTGCTAAATAATACATATAAATCGTTTTTTGTTTGTTTTTTTTTAAATACTTTACAAGTACACATGGTGCTAGCATACATCACCATCTCCCGAAGAGCACAAAAGAGTTTATTAAACGCGATGTATTTTCTTCACTGTTCGGACAGGAAATAACACCAGTTTAAATATCTAAGTGAAATTTAAGGTGGGATGAAGAGGCTTTTAATTTGCTAAAACAATGCCAACAGTTTAAAAAAAGGACGTGTGGGAGACTCTTCAGAGGGAATTATGTTTAATTTAAAAAAAAAAAAAGTTTTATAAAAACTTAATTCATAACAAACCTAGTGACATTTAAGACTGAATATCATTCTATATACTAGAAAAGAAAGTTTCTATCATGAACGTAAAAACTATAATAGATTTGCAAAATTCGCAATATCGTTTGTCTTCGCCTTTGTTTAGTAGCAATGCATTTATTTTCAAAAATATGCATTCAAATATTAAACTTCACAAAATTATGTTAGATTAAAATGTTTTTGATCTGTATTTTACAATTCATAACATAGAGATTTAGGCCTGGAAAAGATATATTTGTTCTTTTTTAAGTTAACTGAAATCAAAACATTTAGGACATCTAGGCCAAAATATTTATTTCTATTAGATACAATCAAAGATTACTTAATAAAGGTAATATTGCTATGTAACATAAGCTAGAAATAAATAACATGCAAATGAACATGACTTCCTTCTAGGTCTGAGATTTAAGCAAAATAAAATGTACTTTGTTAAACTGTATACAAGGAAAATTTTCACCCTCTTTGCAAGTGAACGAATGTTAAACGGTGCGAAGTCACAGTAAACATAAATCTCTTAAACACGACAGAGTTTGGGTTGATTTAAAACGGGGCAAAATTGGTTACAAGCGTGAAAGGACGAAAACAATTTGAGGTGAAAAATAGCCCTAATTACATATCTGCAGTAATTAAATACTTACTTCTTAGATTCAAAATGATTTTTATAAGATACTAACATTGAAATGTAACACTCTACATGTATACGGAAAATGATTATACTGTAAAATCACATATTTTCTTGGGGTCAAATTTTTTAGGTCCGAGGAAAAATTATTTGTTCATGGGGATTTGATTTCGTAGAGGAAGAAGTGCTGAGTTGTTATGCATTTGAAATTTTACATTTCGTGGAGGATATGAATTCGTGCCTCTCTTCGTATCATGAAAACAACGAAAATCAATCCCCCACGAAGATGACTAATTTCACAGTATGAGATAACGAACAGTATTCATGCTCAAAGTCCATTAAAACAATGCAAATCGGGAGCAGAGCAAACACAGACCTCCAAAAACAGAGGTGGGATCAGGTACCATGGTGGAGTGAGCCTCCCCTGCAGAGCGGTCACACACACCGTGTGCTCCTTGTCATGATCAAAAAATAACCGAAGAATCCGTCGACAATTCAGTGTGTAAATAATGGCCTAACAATTAGTATGAAAAACATCAGTCAGCATATTACTTAAAGATAGATTGTATTTGCTGACAAGGTCATTGTATTGACCTGAAACTTACGAAATGATGACCTTAAACGAGACTGTTGATATTCTTGTTTCATCAACTTGTTTGTCAATAACTTGCCTCGTTTTAGAAATTGTTCATACATAGAGAATGCTCTTGCGTATCGAATGAACTGAGAGATAAACACCTCATATGCAGGTGATAGGGTATATTGTTGTGTGAGTAAGGGAAGTTGACAATTGAAAAGTTAAAGTCATCACCTTTATCATAAAGCTTTGTTGTTACCATTACCGTTTTTTTTTTCAAGTAAAATATCCAAATATGAAACTGATGTGTCAGACTCTATGGTATCTTTTATTTCAAGCTCACTGAGATATATCGTGTCGACATATGAATGGAAATAACTATTGTTAATTGATAATATGATTGATAATATATAATGAAAAAAATGTATCCCAGCAAAAAATCACGTATATCCAAAAAACTGCATCGATATGATATTGATGCATGCACAAGTTCTAGTATTTAAAAAAATTACGTTTTCTTAAAAAACTGACATTTTTAACAGCTGTGAGCAGGATGTGGAGAAGTACACAAGATGCCCATGTTGTTTGAAAATTTATGATGAGCCCTGTTACCTTCAATGTGGGCACACAATGAACAAAAAGTGCATCAGGAGAAAAATTCCTATTGTAAGATGTTTTATATGCAATGAATCATTTCACTGTGAATCAAGTACAGCTGGCAAAAATCGATTTGCAAAAGACCTTGCTTTAAAGATAACTCAAAGGAAAATTACAAAACTTTTGCTGGATAATCCTAAATGTTCTTTGAGTCAACATATGGGCGAAATTGCAGTACGTTACTGTGATAGATGTGAAATGAGAATGTGCATTATTTGCAATCAATTTCATCACATGAATCCTACAACAAAAAAGCACAAGGTCTATGAAGTCGGCGAAATGATAGCAGAAAATTGCCAAGACGACATCAATGTTAATAAGGACTTGAATTGTGAACACCATGAAAATGAAATCATTCAAAACTGGTGTTTGGATTGTAAACTTCCAGCTTGTGAAGAAACCTGTTCAGAGCACCATTTACAGTCAATATCAAGACAAGCAGCAGACGCAGAAACTAAAATTAAAATATTAAAAAAGAAATCAGACGAAGGTTTATCAGAAGTGAAGTTGCGTTTTAAAGAGGTGAAAACTGTAATAGAACAATTGAAGGCAGATGGACACTACGAGGACTTAGATGTTTCAAAGTTGGATTGGGCAAAGCAAAAATGTAAGAATGTGATTAAATTGTATGAAGTCTTACTTCGGGAGGTGACATTACTCTTAAACAAGGGAAACGAGCTTCATAAGTGTTACGCGTCATCATTTCTTTCACTACAACAGCAGTCAATCCAAGAATCGACAGAAAGTATTGCAAGTGAAAGTCAAAGTGGTAGCGCAAGGTCATCTGCATCGACCGATAGCGATGTTAGTCTGCGTACCCAGCCATACATGAACATAAATCCAAGACAATCAATGATGTTAAATATTTTATCTGACAGATCAACATATATGAATGTTAAGAGGAGGAGTAATGGTTTGTATGCAAATGAGGTAAGATAGAGAGGTTCTAGTTTGAAATTTAGAGAAAAATATTTTAGAACTAGCATTCATTTTGCTGTACATGTTATGCATATATATATATATATATATATATATATATATATATATATATATATATATATATATATATATATATATATATATATATATATATATATATATATATATATATATGTGTGTGTGTGTGTGTGTGTGTGTGTGTGGGTGGGTGGGTGGGTGGGTGGGTGTGAAAAATAATATGTAATACATTAAATACAGTCGAATGGGGAAAAATCAAAATTTTTAGAAGAATCAGTTTGGTCTTTTATACCTTACAGCTAAAGTATGCTGACGTCAGTCAGATAAATTCAATCATCACAGAATCATTGTCTCAGAGAAGAAGCACAGGCATCAGCGAGGAAATTCTGGAAAGACTTGATTTTTTCGACACGGAAACCAGGATCACAGGTTAATATATATATATATATATATATATATATATATATATATATATATATATATATATATATATATATATATATATATATATATATATATATATATATATATATATATATATATATATATTTGGGATGACAATCGAATACAGAATTACTAATCGGTTAACCGCAAGACGTTCCCACCGATTAACCGGTTAATCGTATCAAACTTCACATTTTCTTGACTTTTTTTTCAAATAGCTCTATTCCTACGCACAAGAAGACTTTAAATAAACAATGTTAGAAGTTAAAAACATTCTATTTGTCTTTATTTTTGATCAGAAAACTACATGCATATATTTTTATTTCAATAGACAAGAAAAAATTCAGAAAACCATGAAACATGCCTGAAAAATCGTGGATGATTTTCCAGAGCGGATGTCACATTCATAGAAGTTCATTCTTCATTGTCACCATAATCAAAACTAAGTCTAAACTGTATCACTTACTTTACAATGTTTGTTTAATAATGTAATTCGATAGATAACTGCAAGAGATACACACACCAATTCAAAGTGCTCATCGGTGATTATTATCATTGAAAAATTAAGGACAGTCGGGGTAACTACTTGGTGTTTTAACAGTAATTTACACATCACAGGCTGATCAATTACCCCACAATTTTAATCCGGAGAGCCATAATAATTAAATCATAATTAAATAAATATGTGAAAACGCTAAATTATCAACGTTTAAGCAGGAATTTCCTTTTCTAAAAATGAATTTTAAGAAGATTGCGTTCAATTTTACATATATTTTTATTTTTTAATAACCGATTACAGACTTTTTAACCGATTGCCATCGTTCCGACCGAGTAATCGGTTAACCGGTTAGAAATTGCCATCCCTAATATATATATATATATATATATATATATATATATATATATATATATATATATATATATATATATATATATATATATATATATATATATATATATATATATATATGCTGTGTAATCATTTATTCGTGGGGGATCAATCTACTTCATGTAATATCCCAATGAAACTCTAAAATGATATTTTATTTCTTAAATGAATAAAACATCAAGCGTATTGATCAAGTGGGAGACAGAAACAGCATATGCAAGTGATAATGGTATATTTCTACATTGAGCAAGGAGTACGTTAAAAAAAAAAGAGGATGAAGTCATCGCTTCAATTCATTCTTTAAAAAACACCCAACCAGATTTTTCAGACTCTTTTCTGTTCCATTTTGGAGTTGGCCTACGTCAAATTTTAATCCTCTTCGTTCATATGGAAAAACATTCTTCAAATAAATTGCAGATGTATATTCAGATAAAATATACTTTCAAGTTCCCAATCCAGGAAGAAACTTTAGAATGGAACTAATCAAAAATCTTCATTCATATGCTTGCAGAAAAAATATGGTTCACATCTAGAACTTAGTGGTCGTCCATTCAAGGACTTTTTTTCAACATAGGAGTTGCAGTTATTATGGATAAACGTGTACTTCAAAAGCTTCTTAAAGTATCTAGAATTGAATACAGCTATAAAATTTAAATTTTCAGTGTAGCATTTGTTTTTCAGGAATGGTGTTTGTGAATGACACTATCATAGTTGCCAGCCGTTCTGGAGGATTTTGCATGGGTTACGACATCCACGGGAAAATTAAATGGACCATAACAGAACACTTGTGCGGACCCTTCGATATTGCAGCATATAAGACGGATGATGAAAAGCAATTTCTTTTCATAACAGATCCTGGGAGGCGACATGGTAATTTTAGTTACATGTATAATGTATAGAACGCCTCGACTGTGGGTAACATTCATGTTGTAATAATATTTCATAATGTTTGCGGATACTTTTACATTATATCCCGATACTTCAACATTTGAAGAAAATCGCCAAAAAAAATACATGGACATGTAACTGAACGAGTGAGAATTTATATCAAATCACGTGAAAGGAATGAAACTTCATACATCAACAAAATAATTATTTTTACACATGGTACTGTGTTCATTTTAAATTTCATAAAAATAGTAAAACGAAGATTACTATAGTCCGCGACCTTTCCGAACAACCATCGTTTGCATAACAAAAAGACTTTATAATTTGCATTTTTATTAATTCTGTTGAAGAATGAAGTTTAGCAGATCCTCGAATTTATGAATAAATATTTCAAGTTTGTCTATTTTTCAGCAGTTATTAAGAAAATCACCAATTTTAAAATAATATACGTTACATCGTCCGATACCCACGGGTGATCTTGTCTTTTCCTCATCACCCGTGTGCAAAATCGAGGAAATATTAAGATAAAATATGGCAAGTTTACGTTACGTATGTATGCTCTACAATGCCAAAAACTTCCCTATAATGTTGACACGTACCAGCGCCAGGTCAAGATCGGCCTATTCATCCTGCAAACCGTATGATCCCTATTTCAATACCCTTGAACTGCTATCAGAACAGTAGGCTATCATAATCGTTACATTCACCCAAAAACTGAAGAAAATCGATTGTGCAATTTTAGTTTGTGAGCTCGTCAACTTTACGTTGGTGTTCCTCGCACTCGCGCACGCGTGCGTCGTTTGCCTATTTTTTTCGGTGTTGTAACCTCCGTTCTAATGCTGCCAGGGTGTGTGAGACTACGTGGTCGATAGGGTTCAACATGCCCAAACTGGTCTCGATCAACTAAGGGCTGCCTTGTGGTAAGGGTTGAATAACATCCCTATTAGAAGGATAAACAAACTGATGAAATCCATGCATAGAAGAATTAAGGTTGTGACAGATGCGCGGGGGAGACATGTAAGATAAAGAGAATTTTCGATTTTCACTTTTTTTTTGGGGGGGGGGGAGGGTTACCGTCATATATATATATATATATATATATATATATATATATATATATATATATATATATATATTAGGAATGGAATGGCAATTTCTAACCGGTTAACCGATTACTCGGTCGGAACGATGGTAATCGGTTAGAAAATCTGTAATCGGTTAGTCGGAAAAAAATAAAATTTTATGTAAATTTGAATGCAATTTTCATAAAATTCATTTCTAAAAAAGAAACCTCTGCATAAAAGTTGATAATTTAGCGTTTTCACATATCTGTTTAAGCTGATTTGGAAGTAATTATGGCTTTACGGTTTGAGATTGCGGAGTAATTGGTCAGTTCGTGAAGTTAATTACTGTTTTTAAAAACACCATGTCCTTAATCCCGATCGTCCTGTAATTCTTCAATGATATTAAATCACCGTTTAGCACTATGAATTGGTATGTTTGTCTTTTGCCGTTATCTATTAAATTATATTATTACACAAACATTGTAATTTAAGTGAAAGTTAAGTCATGGTTTTGATAATTGTGACATGCAATGCAAAATGAACCTGTGTGACATATGCTCTGAAAAATTATCAATGTCCGATTTCTCAGACATGTTTCATGGTTTTCTTTTTTTTTTCTTGTTTATTGAAATTGAAATAAAATATATTTGCATGTAGTTTCTTGATCAAGATAAACAGAATGTTTTTAACTTCTAACTTCTTTTTCAGTCTTCTTGTGTATATGAATAGAGCTACTTGAAAAAAATATGTCAAGAAAATGTATGTTTTGATACGATTAACCGGTTAATCGGTCGGAACGTCTTGCGGTTAACCGATTAGCAATTCTGTATTCGATTGCCATCCCTAATATATTTATATTACATTTTCAAGAGTGAAATACTGTAATTTATTTACTGAATAAAAGTGATATTCTATATTCTGACACAGTGTGAAGGATATCAAAATGGTATTCTCACAGTGTGAGAATATCCGAAGTGCGGCAAAATTTATGAATTTCCTTCCCTTCACGAAGAGTGTTTTTTAAAAAATCCTTGGCCTGTTATGAGATAAAGTTGATGAGCCATCCTGATAGAGACTAATAGTTATACTGACAAAGTTTTTCCAAATATGTCGTTAAAAATATATGTTTACGTTTTTCAAACTCGCAATCGCTTAGCTATGACGTCTCAACCGCTTAACTCTGCCTATGACACTCTGTTACGAAAAGACCGAGGCAAAGGGAAATCTAAGAAAATGTAATAAACAGAAAATTCAATGTTTTATAGATGAATATGGAATTTAGTTCACTCGTGAAACAGGATTTTTTGATATTTTCACATGTGCTTCGCACTCATGAAAATATCAAAAAATTCTGTTCCAATCGTGAAATAAATTCCATATTCATCTACAAAACATTGAATATCTTATATATATATATATATATATATATATATATATATATATATATATATATATATATATATATATATATATATATATATATATATATATATATATATATAAACAGCTTGGGAGTTTTAAACGCGTATCACGATCTCAATGTTTAACCTATTTTTAAAGCATCCTATAATGAAGTTTAATTTAATCTTAATTTTAAAAATGTATAAGCATATCATGTATAAGTATCTGCATATTATGTCATGATATCAGCATATTACACTGTATGTCATTATATCAGGATATAAAGATAAAATATCATCACAACATGGAATGTTATCCACATAAGGCAGCTGAGACGTTCCACATACATAACTGATGAATTATAACATGAATGTTTGTATATTTAGTTGAAAGATTGAATGAAATTCATATCTGTTCTTGATAATCAGAGTTTTAAAAATTATATTCTTTATTATAGAATCTATATAGGACAATAGTTGTAGAATAGTAGTACAATCTGTCACACGTAGAACAGAACTTGAACGGATATTCCTAATTTTCTTGTTACTTTAAACCTTTTTGTGACGTCATCTTTTATTAAACATGGTCCAATTAATTTCTTATTGCCCTGTATATTGTCCAACAAGTTACTTGTAGGTGTCCAATAAGATTCAACATATTGGAAAGCTACAGGTAACATTAAAATGAAAACAAAAGGCGATACAGATAAATAAATAGCACTGAAAAAACTTTGATAATTCAAAGAATTTAATATTAGCAATAAATGTAAGAAATGTAAGAAATCAGCATTTACTATTTAATAAAATAATTCTATTGAATCCACGGTGAACTGAATTTCTTGGGGGAAATTTTGTAGAAGAATCCGTCACCGATGTTAAATTTCAAAATTTGTCGTTCGTTTATATTCCTTTCAAATTAATTGATCTATGGAACAAGCACAGAATATTGGGGACACAAAAGACAAATCAGGTGCACGTTTTCTTGCAACATCCTTGGGTCTCTTTGCGTAGTGAACATCTATTTTCTGCCTTTAACTATTCCGCTCGCCAAAGTTACTTCAATAGTTAATGATTCTGTGATGTAAGCCAGTATTTTTGTTAGGTAATATGTGGCTATTTTTGCTGGCTGTTCAGTCCCGCATTGTTTGAGCGAGTGTCTGTCGTCGCTTTTAAGAAATGGCTGGAGTAAAAATCCAACAAAACCGGAACACAAACGAGAAACTGTTTGTTGTAAATGAGAATATCAGAAATAATTTTCCAATTTCATATTTGAAAAAAAAATTCAGTTAAAAAATGGTTTAAATTCTGTTGTTTCGCACATTTCAGAAACTGTTTCTTGCAAACTCCGAAATATAAGAATATCCTCAGATTTCACAGAAGAAAACTTTTTCCAAATTTTGATGTTCTCCATGAATGACATTGTCAAGAATATTTGTATCTGAAAAGGTCGTCGATTAGAAATGTACGTTGTCATCCCGTGATGTTGCATCGTAAATGAATAAATTGTCAAAACTTTAATAGAATTAATTTTTACGCACGTGTTTATTAAAGATGCCGCAATACGGGAAAATAAGACTGAACGAAGTTATAAGCCGAAAACTGACCATTATGTCAGATATTAAACTCTAACGCTCCTCGGGCCGTCTAATATCTGATATAATGGACAGTTTTCGGCTTATTACCATTACTTATATAGATCCTTCAGTCAGGGTTTCAAGGAAGACCAAAACGCATACTCTGCTAGAGTTTTCTTTTTTCGAACAAATTATTCATGAAATAATTTAAACAGTAAAGACCTTCATGTTTCCCTATTTACTTTTTTAAAAAAGCGTCTGACTTTAAGGATGTTTACTCAGATGACAAAAAAAAATCAATAATAATTATTAGAGTTTGAACTAATTATTTCAATTCGAATTTTTTTTCTGTCAATTTTATAATTTTTACCCATTTTTAATTAATATTACAAAATTCTGAATGACAAGAACTCTAAACGATTTATAGTCTGAGTTTTGTTGTTGTTGTTGTTGTTATTGTCTTCATCATGCATGCCGGTATTTAAATAACATAAAATTATAAAAATGTTGAGACATGTTGTATGGAATGATTTTTGATCATATTTTTGAAATTTTTTCATTGCATGCCATTCATTATTTGAAATCTTACATGAGCTTAAACTCGCATGATATTTGCAAAATGGCGTTGAAAAACTACGGCGCCACTGGAGAGCCAGATAAATTTCATCCGAACAAACAGATATTTTTTATCTGGCCCTTTAGCGCCGCCTTAAAAAACACATATAATATTAACTTTATGAATAATAGGGTATTGCAAGAAAAAAATTATGGGGAAAAAAATTTCCCCATAATTTTGTTCTAGCTTGCCTATTTTCTCCAAATAATAAAATATTTTTATATTGATATTGAGTTATACATTAGTTATTTTGTCCATTTAGAACAAATTTTGATTTAACATATTGTACTTTATAGCATTCCATTTCTGTCAACTAAACCCTGTATGAGTAAATGTCATTTTTAAGTAGTATTGAAATATTTACCATTTTGTTTCAATAATATAAATTAAATAATATAATATTGATAGCAAAATGATACCATTTTAGTACCACACGAAGGAACTATCCACGTCTTCAGACTGAGGGAAAATGATCGATACAGTTTTGAGAAAAAATTCACGAAACATTGTGATCAACCACGTGGAATTTGCATTGCTTCTTCAAGGGTGTTTGTCTGTGAACCGGATAGAAATGAAGTTATTGAGTATGCCCTAAACAAAAACGGAACAGGAAAAATTATTACTCGATATGGTAAAGGCGATGTATTTTTAAAAGAACCAATGTACACTGCGATGGAAACAGGTGACAAAATTAGACTTTTGATTTCTGACACTGAACTAGGATTAAAAAGAGTTGTAATCCACGAGCGCGAGAACAATACAAGTGGATGGAAAAGTCCGAAGGGTGAACATTTTACGCCATCGAAACCTTGTGTTTGTAAGAATAATGTTGTTGTAGGAAATTCAACAGGTCGAAAACTACATTTTGTAAATTTTCAGAATAGAAATTTGAGCCATAGGGAGTATGAAATAGAAGATAGGTTTCACAGTCCTGTAGCACTTGCTTTTGACAGTGATCATGGATACCTGATGATGGCATGCAAAGATGGTGTGGTTGTCATTTATCGGACTGTGGATCTCGTTCAGATGGATGAAATAGTGTCCGAAGTGAAGAATGGAGATCCTATATATGCAAATCCAAGATTCTTAGAGTAGACAGACATGTGCCAACTGTCACTGATTTTTTTTTTTTATTGAGGGGGGGGGGGGGGTCATATATTGACCAATGTTAACATATCTAATTTAAAACATTCATTTTTGGATCTACTGTCGTGCCCAATTTATATCACATTAAATTCCTTTAACAAAAGGTTTGTTTTTTTTTAAATACTGTGAATTACTAATTTTGGTGGAGGTTAATTTTCGTGCTTCACGGTTTTGTTTGTGTATTTTGTTTGAAGTTGCTTTTGAGAATTTTTCACTCATATTGAGACGCCACCACCTGCCGACGGAGGGTATGAATAAATCCTCGAATTCATGTCTCTCTCGAAATGTAATCTTTCTCATATATAGAAACTCGACACTTCTTCAGCCACAAAATCAAATCTCCCACAAACCAGTATTTTTCCACAACCCACGAAAATTTGACCCCACGAAAATGTGTTATTTTACAGTATGCCGTGATCTGAACTAACTTATCATTTATATTCAGTACATTTTGGTAAATATTGAAATATTGTGTGTCCCACCTGACCACACACAGGTGAAACATACTAAGAGACCATGTTTCAAATGTGTCGCATGAAATAAATGTAAAAACTTTGTGATAAGTGGAGTTTTAAACAAGTTTCATGAAACACGCCATGAAACATTGTCTCTCAGTAAGTTTTATCAGTGCGTTGTCAAGTGTTCTGTGATATCAATTTATACCCTCCGGATGTCAATCGGATCTATCTGATAAAGTTGTTCTTCCAGTATTCTTATATGATGGTGAAATATGGGGTTTCAAAATCATCTTCTTACTACTGAACATGTACAATTAAGCTTTTTTAAATATATGATGAATTCGGTGGACAAATTGCTTAATAGTGTTTGAGAAAGGTTAAAAGCACAGTTTGGGCCTGTTTTCTTTATTTAAAAATCCTGGAAAAGTTGACTTTGTGCAACTTATTATCAAATGTTACTGAGAGCACTGAGCTGTGTTCCCATGTATTCAGTGTACCTGAATGACACAGGTGATTCCTTGTGTGTGTGTTCGGTGTTCAGTGAACCATTGTTCTGGTGTAAAGATGGATGATCACCAGGACAAAGACGCAGAAGAAGAGCAAAAAATATGGGAAAGTTTCCCTCCTAATGCTTAACCGACTCTTTTTCTTACAATAGTACAATGGGAAATAAAAACACAAATTGTATCATCAAAACTAGCTTCAAAACGAAGAAGGATCTCCTTAGCAGGATACTTCAGAAATTGTGTGTATTGTCTTCCATGCAACAGTCAATCAAAAGGATAGTCACAAAGGATGATATATGGAGAATAGTTAAAAGTGTAGTGGCTGGCTTTATGAAGGATCTAAAGAGGAAATTATACGAGTATTTCACAGCCAGTATAAAGGAAAAGATCTAAAATCAGAAATCCAAGAAGAACTAAAGTCGCAGTTAGAACAGCGCAGTAAAGATGTTGCCAAAATTAGGAAGGAACTTAAATAATTTAATTCTGGTTATAACGCGGTATTTGATTGGATAAAAAATTTTACTTTATATTGTATAAATTTGGTTGCCTACGTCACAATGACTTGCGTAAAAAACGTATCGATCCGCCTGACGTTACATTTAAATTTTGTACGATTTGAAGTAATTTTTTAATCGCAATCATCTTTTTTCTTATACCAAATAAATGAAATTTAAATTATAAGGAATAAAATTAATAGCTACCCAATTTATGCGATATAAATTGGTTAGCTATTTAATTCATTCCTTAAATAAATTAGTAAACTGGACACGAAACTGAAGGAAGTAAACGGGCTTGCAAACATATCAGTCAGTATGGCCAATTTCAAACAGCAGTACTCCCGAAAAATCACATCAAGATTCTTAACTGACCAGAAAGCCAAGGCCAAAAACCGAAAGAAGAGTTTTGTACCATCGTGGTGGAAAGAACAGGCATTGTCCTCGATCTGCGAAACATCCTTGCCATTCACAGAATTCCATCCAGTGATAAACAACACCCGCACTCCGTGATTGTCGGTCTTAAAATGGAGTGGTGAGAAAATCGGTCATTACAAAGAGAGAAAAATTCAAAGACAATTTCATCATACTGGTTCATATTCCCAACATGAATGCACAACTCTCAAGGACCTTAAAAGCTGAGAACAGACATCTTGTGGACAATGCCTGATACTTCAAAGATCATATTTGTCCTGCATACGAGTGGCCACAGGCAAAGAATTGATGTCACGGACAACATTGACAAAATATTAAGACCTTTAAAAAACCAAAAAATTGAAAAGGACCAGTATGTGAAATCGTCTACAATAAGCATAGCTAGCAGAAGGAGCCAGAGGCAGTTGTGGCTGTAGATTACATAACTGGCTCTAGTCCTATAGCAAATCGCAACAAGAATGTATTGACGAGTATTATAAGTGATGCTGTAAAAGGTTTTTAAAGTGGGGTAGTTTTATAGGTGAAATTAGTAGGGTTTTACATATTTTTGATTTTAATAGATTACCTTCAACTTAAAAAAAAATTATTTGGTATGCTCCTTTACTATAGTCTGTCCCACCAAGCTACTGTCACCACTTTTTGCAACATATCTCAAAATATATAAATACCTTGGCCTTCAGCCTAGGTTCGAGAGATAGATCATTTTTTTTCCAAACTTCCTGCATTTATCCGAACCCTCGAGTTCAACCGGTATATTGACACGGCGGCAAATTCAAAGTCTACGGGGATTTAACATGGTAAACTCGTCCATTAGCGTCAAGATCACGGGGCAGGAAACCAGTTTATCGAGGGAGTAGTCGTTCTTTCCAAATTAAAATTACAAAAAATCCTAAAAATTCAACGAAAGCAATTCAGTGTGTTTTGGTAAAAAATATAAGTATTGTTTTGCATTCAAATATATTTGACGAGTTTTCTCATAAACTGAGAGAAAATAATCCGAATTCAATGCAGTACAAGTTGTGGATAACGCACTGCTCTAGAAAGGGGATGTTGACATGATGTGTAATTTACAGCTTCCTTCGATGAAAACGTAAGTTGTTTTTTTTTTTTACTTCTGAAAGTACACCCACAAAAGAAGTGTTTTCAAGTGCTAATGATTTGTCAAAATCAAGCATTATTCGGCGAAAGCGCCCAATGCATATCTGCACAGTAGGCCTAGTGGGGGAAAACGAAAACTTTCAGTAGATCTAACGTTATAATGGTAATGGCTTTTTTGTAAGAAGCTTAAGATTTTTAATATTTTATATGATAGGTCTACTTTCTCTTTCAGTCACAGGGAACATATCTAAAACGCAACAGTTGGTCCACAGAATTCATTGTAAACAATCCTTTCACCTGATGAATAAAATGTCAAATTTCCCCCTTTTAGTTACAGAAAATTTTCTATTAAATATACATTAAAATGAGGATAAAGTAAGCATGCTGCATTTTATTATAAAATAAATGAACTTAGATTAGCTCTCAGAATGCAAATTATTACGTTAATCCTAAACTTTCCAGGGGAGGGGGCATGCCCCAAATACTCCCATTTTGAAATATTCACACTTCCAGTACTAACTTTGCAGTTACATTTCATCCCTTCATGTGAAAGGCAGTGTGATTTTTTTGGTTGTTCCTCAGTCCCCCCTCTTTTTCACTAACAATTTTTTGTTAAGTTGGAATTCATAATATGGTAATGCTGAAGTTTCCCTGGTATACAACCCTTGAGATTTCTTTTTTTTTTCTTTCACCAGTATTGTAAAAAAAAAAATCTTTATTATTTTTTTTTTTCGGGAGGGGGGGTGGTGGTATTTCTTTAAAGTTCATAATTTGAAATTCATTGACTTACATCTACCCCATAATTAACCCATTTTGTTCAAACAATGAAGAAAGAGAGCATACAGGACAATCCCCATCTTCGCTAGCCAAGGGTTTCAGAGTAGATTTCGGATCGGAAACCCTTGGCTAGCGAAGATGGACAATCCCCTGCTGTGAGATATATTACAATTTTCAAAGTTCATGGAAGAGTTACATTTATAAAAAAAAAAAAGTTGTTAGTAATGTCAATGGCAAACTTAAATTTTCACTACCTCAGGATGCTTCCATATCAATATTACTAATCATGGCTTTGCTGTTCTTGAACAGAAGTTTTTTTTCAAGATGATTCCTATATATTCTTAAGCGAAACTTTGACTTTGACCCTCTGTTGTGTCCCCACCCCCCTAATTTGAACAAACTTGAATCTACACTACCTGAGGATAACTTGATTCTACATTACCCAAGGTTGCTTCTGAATTAATATGACTAATAGTGGCAAAGCTGTTCTCAAGAAGAAGAATTTTAAAGACATTTCCCATATATTCCTACATAAAACTTCACCCCCCTCTTGTGCCCCCCCCCCCCCCCCCCCCGGTTATGATATGATTAAACTTGATTGTACATGTGATGTAATTTGTAATGAAGCTTTTACATAATTTTCATCTTTTCTTGCCTAGCTAGTGGTTCTTGAGAAGATTTTTAAAGATGCCACTAAATTTTCATGAACTCTTCATTATCTCTCCTTGAAAGAAGGCATGGCACTTCCTGTGAACAAACTTAAATCCCCTTCACCCAAGGATACTTTGTCACATTTGCAGGTTTGTTTTAAATTGGCCCAGCGGTTCTTGAGAAGAAGTCGAAAAAGTTTATAGATGGCAGATGCCAGACACCCTTTGATCAGAAAAGCTCACTTGAGCCTTCGGCTCTTTTTTTTTCTTTCCACATACCTTCATAATTGAAAATAAAAAATACTAATCAATAAGTTTTTCAATTAAATAAAAGAAGCAAATGTGTAAAAGATGATATTGACAATACAAATTTTGTGAAATATAACATCATGAACTTAAGAATTAAGAAATGTCTTTTCTCAGAGTGGGGGATTATCTTCGCCTTGTACGCATCCATTCTTTATGTCCAAAAGAACAAGATGTGTTTGTGAAACACTGATGCCCCCGTATGGCAGCTTATGTCGAAGGTTAAAGTTTCTCAAATGCAAGTCAAAATCCAGGCCAAAAGATAAAAAATGTTGATACCCAAAGAAAGATCTTGTCTCGAGGAAAACACCTGTGAAATTTGAAAGACCTAGATACAACTGTTCAAAAGTTATGGTGAAGGTTCAAGTTTTTTAAATAAAAGTCAAATGTCAAGGTCAAGGTCAAAGTGGTTGGTATCCAAAGGAAGATCTTGTCACAAGGATTACATATGTGAAGTATGAAAGCCCTAGCACCAACCATTCAAAAGTTATGGCCAAGGTTAAAGTTTTTCAAAAGTAGGTCAAACTCCTAGGTCAAGGTCAAAGGGTCAAAGTGGTTGGTATCCAAAGGAAGGTCTTGTCACAAGGATTACATATGTGAAGTATGAAAGCCCTAGCTCCAACCATTCAGAAGTTATGGCCAAGGTTAAAGTCTCATAAAATTTTGCAAAAGTGGGTCAAACTCCAAGGTCAAGTCAAAAGGTCAAATATGATGATACCCAAAGAAAGGTCTTGTCACAAGGAATACACATGTGAAATATGAAAGTCATAGCTCCAACCAATCAAAAGTTATGGGCAAGGTTAAAGTTGACAACAGACAGACAGACAAACAAACAGACAAACAGACAGACAGGACAAAAACAATATACCCCCGGGATCTTTCGATCCGGGGGCATAAAAATTTAGCAAAACATTCATTTGTAAAATTAAAGTTATGTACAGTATTCTAGCATACATGTACTAAATAAAAGGCCAGAAAACTGATATCATGCATATTGTATACAGTGTATGAGCACATTGTAATAAAGAAGTAAAGTATACTTGATTATGCCTTTATATTTATTTACATAATTTTTTTTTTGAAGGTTAAAAAAATTGGAGTACATTGTTATGATGACCAGACTCGAAGGCATTCATGTAATTGGGTGAATCACAGAGTCTCAGGAATCTTCTGGACTAGTAAGTTATACATGTACATGTATATATAAAATATTGAAATGTCTTTACTCTGTCTGAATTGCATACTTCAGGCTGGAATCTGAAAATAAAAATTGTAGTTTCCATATGTATATAATTTATACTACATGTATCTTGGTACATGTAGAATTGAAATTCATTCTTTAATTTCACTTCAATTACTTAACCATAAATTTTCATTCTCAAGAATTTTAATAACATTTAAGATGTGTTTTATTATCTATTTCAGACCAAAAGTGATGACTGAAACAAATATTAACTGGTAGTCTACTTAGTGATCTGGACACTGGATAAGCCAGAAACCATTTTCAACAGAACTGTTAAGAGTGTAAATAATAATAAAAAAAAAAAAACAAGATACCCACTCTCCAACTCATTCATAGCTTCATTCTTGGCTTCATTGTGTTGAATATGAGTCAAGACTTTTCTATTGTACCAAGGCTGAAGGGACTTTAAAACCATAAACAACATCACCACAGAGCAGTTGACTTTCATTTCTTCTTCTGAATTTGTATGTTATACCCTTAATTATTACAGTGTGAATTTACTTTGCACAGAAGAAGATGTAAATTAGCATAACTTCAACAAGTATTTACTTTGTCAGTTTCAGACACATAACTCAATTATTTTGGTATTTTAAAAAAAAGTAATTGGCAGCATTTACTGTGGAATCATCATTGTTCTTGGGGGAGGATAGGTGGGTCAAACATATCCACTAATTTATATTCCCACAAATACTTATTTTTTCAACTTGTCAATTCATTGAATCTTTAACTTAATGTATTTTAAAGTTAACCTTATGAAATATGTCTGCACAAACCAGTTGAATTAAATGCCTGCCCACTAACAGCTGATTAATCCCCCCCCCCATAAAAATGATTCCACAGTTTTTCAATTTTCAAAAACTATAGAGGGCCATATACATGTATCTGCAGGTACTTTGGGTGGTTTAATCATCTTTGCTTGTGCTGGTCTGTCTGATGTCTTCATCAGCTAGCTATTCTGTATCCTACAATTAAATTCTTGTTTCCAAATAAAACAGCTGTAAAATGCTTTGTATTATTTATGCTTATTTAATTTTGTCTATAGTTTTTAATTATTTTTTTTTCTTAATGTTTGGAAAATATAATATGAGAGGGATTCGACAAGAATTTATATTTCCTGCAAATATACATTTTTTTTTAAAAAGTGTGTGTTATATATCAGGGACCTATATACTTTAATAGTTAGTAGAGATCCCTGGTTATATTTTAAAAGTTCATATTCATGCAAAATCTACAGACATTATAAAAAACATATAAAATGTATTCCATGAGTACATGTTTGAGTGTGTCCTTGATCTTTGGTATTCTGGCATTTATTAATGGAAAGACTTGATATAAAATGTTTAAAATCTCAGGGCCCGGATTTACCTAATGCCGATACAGGAAGTTTTCGAAGGGCAAGGTCAAAATCCACTGGTGACGTAGTTTGATGCAGACTACAAGTCTTGTTTTGCACAAAGATTCAAAAAGTATTAACAAAGGTGGATATATGGTGTGATAAGTGTTATAAGTATATAAATCCAGGAAGTGCACTTACGGGACATGTATAGAAGTGACAAGATGTTTAATCGTGTTTACATTGAACTATATATATATATTGTGTTTGGGATTTACTCAGTGCAAGGTAAAGTTGTAGATTTTGTTTACATTTACACTCTATAGAACGTATTCGCTTACATGTTTTGGCAAAGCAGTCATGGCACTCTTCCTTGGTTGATATTTTGCAGCCTCGAATGTTTTTAACATTCAAACTTACGAATCCTTGAGTATATGAATTCAAATGGGTCGCAGTGTTTAGCTCTTTTAAACTTCTTCTGTCAATTGATATGCAATGTATGCTTAAAACTCCGTATTTTATCACTAATTTTAAAATACACGTGTATTAGGTGCTTGGTAAGTCTCGGGCGGTATGCTTTTCCGGACGTCCGTAAGTGCAGAGAATTTCCGAAAGTGTGTTACGTCATTACGTCAATGACGGTAAAGTACGGAAATCCACGAATAATGATGGATCCCCTTCCGAAGTGACGGCCATTTTGGCAATGTTAAATCCCCGTAGACTTTGAATTTGCCGCCGTGTCAATACACCGGTTGAACTCGAGGGTTCGGATAAATGGAGGAAAATTGGAAAAAAAATGATCTATCTCTCGAACCTAGGCTGAAGGCCAAGGTATTTATATATTTTGAGATATGTTGCAAAAAGTGGTGACAATAGCTTGGTGGGACAGACTATAGGATTTTGAAAACGTTTCCGATTCTTTAGAATCAATGAAAATGATTGTACAATTTTGAAATGATTCTGGTTTAAAATTTAATATTTCAAAATCTCAAGCAGTATGGATCAAACCATACTTTGTGTGATAAAAATCAAACGGGTGACTTTTAATTATCGATATAAAATCAATTATATCAAAAAATTACTTGTCATGGGCGAAAAGAGATTTCACTTCCACAGGAAAGATCGTCATTAAAACTTTCAAAATTTAAATATTTACATGTATTCTCAGCTTTATTTTATCTAACCAAAGAAAAGCTTTCAGAATAGTTGAATTAAATTGGAAATTATTTTTGGAAAGATGTTAACTATTGCCAGACGTCAGATGGTTAAAGATGGATTTTTCCATGGTGCGAAACTAAGGGTTAAAGGATAGCCAGCTGAATTTTGTGCAAGCAGATTTACATCGGAATTGGTACCCATGTTTTAACAACATCGGTTAGCAGAAGAAACAATCATATTACTGATGCAAAATACTGATGTGTTTACTTCCTTAAATAGTTTTTTTTTTTATGCAATAGTTTATTCCATGCAATTACCTATACGTACACGTCCTTGTAACATTTTTCTGCGTTCATTCTATACTACTGGATCAGTCTAATTGTTTTCTACGGAAAGAGAGGTACAATCATTTCGCTCCAGATGTCACTTAAGTCTAGTAAATCTACTAGCCTTTTCCTTGCATTGTTTTATTGATTGGGTGTGATAACTTCCATGAAATAAAATAAAGTTTGTTCATTTAATCTCATTATCAAGCTTTAGAATTTTTATTTATCTCATTTTATTTTATAAAATGAAGTCATATGGAATGGAATTATATTATTGGATCAATTAATATTTGTCTTCTGTACACAGGATTTTGTCCGAACATGTTCTTGGACACAACTGCATGGATTTGTCTGAAAATTTGTACACTCACTATTCACTATATAAAAATGTGTACCTGGTATTTTCATCATAATTGAATATTTTTACGGACTTTTTTCATTTTTATAGACATATTCATTATGGGTTTATGTGTATTTGAGACATAGAATGAAGAAACTGCCCTCCCCCCTTTTTTTACAGATGTAGAAAAATGGTAATAGCAGCTTAAGACCAGGTCATAATCTTTTTTTTTAAATTCGCCAAAGATTTTTTGTTTAGTTTTAATGTAGATGGTCCCTACAAATTTTAGTTAAGCAGAATTTTTTTTTTAATTTTGCCTCAAAATTACACCCTTTTTTATTCAGCTTTATAACATTCTTTTTAAAAATCTTTGTTTTTAACAGTAATGACATAAATATGCAATAATATTGTACTATATGAAAATGTAGACTTAAAAGTGCATCACACAGCTGATAGTGTAATTTCATTTATTCTTTAGGAATATAATGAGTGGACATGCATCAAGTTCAAGATTAATGAATAAGTTCAATGTAGAAAGCTTGCCTTAATCGTTTCAGTTAGAGCATGTCTGATCGAGCCGATGTTATCTATATCTCTTGGAAACTGGGCAGAAGAATTAAAAATCTAATTTTCTTAATTGCAATTGATAGTATCTGTCAAATTAAAGTACATAGTTACTTTATGATCAGCCTTTTATTTTCAAAATTAATTTGGAATAATGTTATCATGAGTAATTTGATATTGTATAATATAATCTCAACAAACAAATTGCAGAGTGCCATGCCTCACAAAGATGACAGATGGTTCAAATTAAGTTTTACAAATCTAATTTAAAAAAAAAAAACAAAACAAAACAATGTAGTGGTTATTGTTTTATGTTTTATTAGGCTGAGCAATTAAATTTGACTGTTAATATTATCAAATTGGGAACACCTTAAATACTTTTTTTTCATTTATACAAAATTTTACTCACAAAAATGTGAATGGGATTGGGCAGCAGGCAAAGCCCATTTTAGCCCTCTCCCTACAACAAGGTCAAGGTAAACACACACTATACAGGTAATACTAATTAAACAAACATTGTAGAAAAAGAAACAAAAAAAGGAGGAAAAAATACAATAAAGTACCGGTTTTGGAAATATTGACAAAAGTTACATAAGTTGCATGATAGTGTTCAAATTAAACGTTTTGTTGCTGCTAAGTAAGCATGCACTGCTTCAAATATTTGAATATTAATACTGAGTCCATGATCAGGACTACCATATAATAATAAATCAAGTTCAGAAATAATCTGATCACAATCAATAAAATTTTGGATTTTTAGGAAAAGTACATATCGGGGAGATGTATATTTTATAATGGTACTAAGCATTTTCAACAGAATCAAATCAGTATTCAAACAAATATTTCTGATAAACATTGGTTATATAAGTCTGCCATCAAATTACTTGCATTATTTCTTAACTGACAATTATAATTATACTTTCTTATTCAAAAATGAAAAAGTTCATTACCTTTTTTACAAAAATAAGAATTTAAAAGACTTTTGAATAAAGATATTCCAGAAGCATTTCTAATAGTCAGGCAAGTTATTCCACTGTTTAACTGTTGATGGAAGGAAACTTTCCATGTATAATGTAGTTCTAATGTGAGGAATTTTGAATTCTGCATCATTAGTTCTACATAAGGTTATAGGAGTGATATGATGGGCGATAAGGTTCAGTCAAGTCATACAAATATTGAGGTGAATAGCCATTTATAATTTTATAAAATCGTATCAATTTATGAATCTTCCTCCTTGTTTGTAAATAATTTTTGGTGGCTCGGTACCTTTTTTGAAAAACCCAGTGTCCATTTTGCCGTGACAGTTCTATAGTTTACAATATGAAATGATGGCTTCAGAAATTCAATTGTACACCATGTGAAATGAAGTACTATATGAACCATGACGGCTGTGTACATCCATTATATGGGTTATATTGAAATTGTACCAAAACTGGTAGGAGGAATAGCATTTTGGAAAAAAAAATTGTTAATTAACAGACAAACATGAAAATCAAAAGTCATTCACAATTTTTTTCATCTTCAACAACTCGTGTAATATGTTTTATTTAAATTGGACTGAAACTGTGATGAAGAGTGGTTTTATAAATAAAATAAACTCAATTTCACAAAAAATCTTTTTTTAACCAATGCAACATTGCTCGTTGAAATAAAAAAAAAAACAATTTGTATAATCATGCTTCATTGCATAGATAGTATGTTATTTAATTATCAATATCAGTACCAGCGAAACTGTAGGAGGAGTAGGAGGAGTAGCTTTACGAGAGAAATTCAAAAAATGTTCTACTAAATATTTTTTTAATTTGTAATTGTTGTACCAAAGTCCGTCGAAACACATGGGTTTGTTTCCAGAGTTAAAGATTTTTTTTAAAAATCATATATCAACTACTAAAACAGTTATGGAAGTTGGTATATGATGGCTAAATATTTTTTACTGTCCGGAAGCAAGCCCCTGTTTTGTTACATCAGTAATTAAGGAGGGACTCTTGTCTGGTGTCTGACTCAATGAAATATTCAAATTCTATTTGTTTATATATGTCTTCTCGTTCGCCGAGTCTCGTCAAACCTAAGACGTAAACGTTCCTTCTCTGCACTAGAAGTGAAAGTCACGGATCTTTCAGATGAGACTTTAAAACTGAGGTCCCGTGTCACGGTAGGCGTTGGTACGATAAAGAACCCTCACTGCTCAATGGCCCTAAGTGCCGAGTATAGGTCCAGATTTGAAGCCCTTCACCGGCATATGGTGACGTCTCTATATAAGTGAAAAATTCTTGAATGGGACGTTAAACAACATACAATCAATCAATCAAGCATATATATGTCTCATATAGATGTAAGGAATTTAAAAGATTTTTTTTTCTTTTAATTTCTTCTTTATAATTGTAAAACTTTGAAAAGAAATGGAAAACTGAGTTTGAAATCTATGGAGGAGGCTTTTTTTTGGTGGAACTGTGGCGTATGAAAATATCTCCATTTAAACAAATTAAACTAACTATGAAACATTGAATTTAGTATATATCTTTAAACACTCAAAGACTTAAAGGAATTTTCTGAAGTAACTGAAATTAATAACCATAGATTTAAGCTTTAAATTATATCAAAAATAAATATAATTTTCTAAACAAACTACAAACTTGTTAGCTTTTGAATTCTTTCAATCTAGGAACACATTTGAGCAAAAAATTAGTAAAAAGTGTTTTCTCTCTCTCTCTAAACAGTCAAAGTTTTTGTCTCTGTATCAGTATGTACATGTATCCTTAAATGACTACTTTAACATATGTGAAAATAAGAAAAAATTAAATAAACACGAGGCATTTGAAAATCACTAATATTCCCTAAAAATTTAAGAAAAATAGAGGAAATACGGATTAACCAATATCTATTTTAGTTAAATTATGTATATTAATTTGGTAGTATCATCTGATAGACCCTATATATTGTGAAATCGTTTCATGCAAGAAGAAAACAATCCTTCCAAATAGAAGTAGGCACTATAAGCTTGGCAACAGAAATATTTTATTCTTAAGGTCAAGGAAAAAGCTAATGACCTTGACCTGAGCAAGCTAAAATAAAATGGTCAAATTTAATCTTATTCATAATTGACACCATTACCTAACGATATGATCTTGAATCTTTGAAAATTTCGTTAATTTTTAAATACAATAGATATGACAAGAATCCCTCCTTAAAGTTTTACTGATGTAGGATTAGCATTTATGAAAAATTGTTTGCAACTTTTTGCAACTTCCCTTACTTATGCAGCAATATACCTCAATCACCTGAATACGGGGTTTATATCTCTCAGTTGATTCGATACGCAAGAGCATGCTGTACGTATGAACAATTTCTAAAACGAGGTAAGTTATTGACAATTAAACAAGTTGATGAAACAAGAATATCAGCAATCTCGTTTAAAGTCGTCATTTCTTAAGTTCTATGGTCGATACAATGACCTTGTCATCAAATACAATTTATCATTAAGTCAAATTCTGACTGACATTTTTCATAGTAATTGTTAGGCCATTATTTACACACTGGAATGCCGACGGATTTTCCGTTATTTTCCGATCATGACAAGGAGCACACGGCGGGTGTGACCGGTCGGCAGGGGATGTTCACTCTTCCATAGCACCTGATCCCACCTCTGATGTTTTAGAGGTCGGTGTTTGCTCTGCTCCAAATTTGTATTGTTTAACGGACTTTTGAGCTTGAATACTGTTCGTTATCACCATATATTTCATTGCACAAACCCTCAACCACAGTGGCGTATATTCCACAGAGGCAAAAAGGCTTATATATTACAGTCCCTGAAACGTTCTACTTTCCCACTTCAACGGTGAGCGAACGTTGAACGAACGCAGAACGAACGGTGAGCGAACGCAGAGCGAACGGTGAGTGAACGATGTGTGAAAGCTGAACGCAACTTGGTGAACGGTAGGTGAACGCTGAACGGTGAGTGAACGAAGAACGCGATCGGAGCGCGAACGCGAGCGCAAAGTGAACGGTGAACGAACGGTGAACGCAAGATGAACGATTTATTCGGAATGCCTCTGATCTTTTCCATGCATTTTATCTAATCAATTGTATTCTTATGTCAGGCGCAAAATAAATAAATAAATAAATTAATTAATTAATAAATATTCAAAAATTGTCCTAAGAAAGATGAAATATGAACATTAGGTAAAACTATTAATTAAGTTTCTTGCAATTATTTTCTGCACATATGTATGATGTTTAAATTCAGCTGTTTAATCACATTTTTATCGCTGTAAAACATTGTCATTGTTACCGAACGCTTTAGTTTAAAAGGTAAAATTATTCTAGTTGTAAAATAAATATGCTTATTCTTATTTGATATATAAAACCATTACAAATAATGATTTTCGAAGAGGACATTACTGACTTATAGAATGAATTACAACGGTTGTATCAACCATACATGTATTTCCGTGTCAAGGCCATTCCGTGTAAAATAATGAGAAAAAAATTTAATATATTTTGCCACGGTCTGTGGACGTATTGCATGTATACACTCGTATTTTAAAATATTAATGCAATAATTTATTTATGTGTCTTTTCATTTTTTATGATGATTTATTAAGCAGACTTCTACACGTATCTGTAGACAATTCCCCGTGATTATACTCGGACAAGATGATACAAAAAAAAAAGCATTCATATTATTTGTTATAGATTAAAATTTCAGAACTTGATATTTAAGTTATACGTGTCATAGTTTTGATTTAACGAACAAATGAGAAAGAGAGAGCGAGAGCGAGAGAGATTCCGTTTAAGCCCCCCCCCCCCCTTTCCACAAATGCATGTATATGTACATATACCTGTATAAACAAAAATTCTTAATTTTTATTTAAATAAAAAAAGGCAGTGAAAGTAACCTTTTTAATTAACAAATTCATTTTGTTTCACCATCATAATCGGTTTTTATTTTCCTGCTTCAAGTTCACACGAAGTCCACATCAGTGATTCATTTTGGTGTGCGTCCTGCATAAATTACGCATAAATTTTGCTCAGGACGCATTATTTCAATAAATGTGCATCCCAATGGACGCATTTAATTTATAAAATGAAAGGTATAATTTTAAATTATTTCGGTATAATCTGCTTCAAAACTTGGCCGATTGCATCATATCCACGTGCTAAGCGATATGCATGAGCGATTTTAACAGGTATAAGGTTGTCAACAACAAGTCAGATTTCACACTTCACTGTTAAATTGCATTTAACAATGAAACAATTATCAGAAATAGAAAGTTCAATTTTGTCTGCTGAAGCGTTTCTGAAGCGTATACTATACATTTGTATTTTAGCTGTAACCTGAATCATTTCAATTTCTTCTGTAGAAGCTAATAAGTATTTTATCATTCTTATTTCAGGCTATTTTTCTTTTTTTTTTTTTTAAGAAAACTTTCTTTACTTCATTTAATAGAACAACTGGTCTGCTTCTGTGCATTTTATGACAGAATTGTATATATCAAAATACAAATTATGTGTGAAATCGTAAGTACGATTTAAAAATAGAACCAAGGTGCACAGTTGACAATATATTATTTACATGCCACAAAATCATTTATTCTTACTTCCAAATTGATAGTAATTATAGAATAAACAGATAAACCACTCACAGCTTCAATAAAACAACTGCACTTTCGAACAAAACCCTTTTCTATTTCACCAGAATTTCCTCTGCAGTATCTAATATACAGTACCATTGAGTACCCTTGGATCTGGATGCATTGATTTTGGCATGGGACTCATTCTTGTTAGTAAAAGGGGTCCTTTGGACTCATGATATCCATTTTCAAAATGAATCACTGCCACATGCTTGTCCTGTCATTCAAAATCATTCGACACTGTGCAGGTGTGAAAGTCTCGTCACACCAAAGGCGAAGTGCTACACAGTGGTATTTCCAAGAAGTTTTAACATTTTTTATCATTTCTAGATCTGATTCCAGCTTTTCAAATAAATAAATAAAATACATTGGGTTTAAACACTTGGAATGAATTTGAAACATACTCCCTGGCCAATTTAAAATACCACCGTTGGCACATGTATATTTTGAACTACTATTGTTTAATGACTTTTTTAGATGCATGTTTGTTTTGAGACTGAAATTTTTGTGCTACAAAACGCATTAACTTCTTTTTAAATATTAATTAAAATATACTGGAAATGCTGACTAAGTAACCGACTTAGGTGGGAAAAAAAGGGGAGGGGGTTTCTTAAGCATATCGAATGAATATAAAGTTATTGTGAAAGGATTTTTTTCTGTCTAACATACTTTATTTATGAATTGTAGTGAATTACATTTGAATAAATATTTTTTAACCACACTATCAGTTTAATTTGCTCCAAAGATATTTAATTAACTGGATATCTGCAGTACTATTTATAATTCTCAGAACTAGTTCTAATAATGTATTTCTATAGTAATTAAAAATAAAACGTGTTAGTTATAAATACTTTCGTAATTTTGCTGCAATTGGTTAATTACTTGACATGGATTATTATCTCTCCATTAAAGATTTGTCGTCTTTAACATACATGTAACAACAAAATATTGCAGTGCTTGAAGTACCCGTATATTGCCTGTATTTACAGGTAAATTTAATATATCAGCATCGTTCTACATAGGTACTTACTTAAAACAACATTTATTTTCCTGATTAATTTAATAAATAGCCTAACAGCTAAGTTAGAATAATAATAAAACATATTGTAGATAATTTTTTTCCATGAAATAATGATCCTTTAAACACGATATGGTAATTAATAAATTCAAAACCTTTACAAATTCTGTAAATCCTTACTTACAAAAAAATATAAGTCCTTAATTTCACTTGGGAGTTCCGAAAGACATTGAAGACTGAACGATAAGTGAACGCTGAACGCAAGGTGAAAGCAAAGTGAACGAACGGAGAGCGAACGGTGAACGCTTTGTGAACGGTGAACGCGAGCACACGGTGAACGCAGAACGCAAAACTGTGAGCGGAGAGCGAACGGTGAACGCACGGTGAACGAACGGTGAACGCACGCTGAACGAACGGTGAACGAACGGTGAGCGAACGGAAAAATGGGAAAGTAGAACGTTTCAGGGACTGTATTTAATATTTATACTGCAGTATGGTTGAAAAAGGGGAAAATGACCAGAACACGAGACAATTATTTTGTTTGATATTAAATGGGAAAAAATGTTCTTAGCAAATTGCATTTTACTTATTCAACAATGATATACAAAATTTCTTTGGTCAAATGACATGCATGGATGTCTTTCAACTTCACAGAAAATTTCTATTCTATAGCGCAATTATTTAGACCAGAATACACATGTGTAAAAACGTAATAAAAATAGCAAACCAAAATAAAAAAAATTTTCATTTTCATTACATAAAATTGCACCATTCTGGTTTATTTCCGTATTTTTTTTCGTGGGTACTCATGAGCAGTGAACCTTCTTATACTGACACTTCGCGCCTGTTGAAGTCTTCGACTTCACATTAGCCTAGGAATATGCCACTGCCCCCCCCCCCCCCCCCCCCTTACAATCACCCACAACCACCCTCAAACACACACAAACGGACACCTTACGATCGTATACTTTGAGCAGTAAAAACTATACATCTTCGCAAGCCAAGGGTTTTCGGTCCGCTTAAGAGTTTGTGAAGAGCGAAGCGGACCGAAAATCCTTGGCTTGCGAGAATAAAGCGCAGTTTTTTCCGGAAAGCCATATGCTGTTCACGGTTTTATCCCTCCTCTTTATGAGAATATTGTTTACTTCCGTTTAATGTTAGGAGGGAAAATTGATTGCATAAAATGAAGATAGTAACTTTGTTAATGATATTAGTTAATGTATCCATGAAAAGCTAATCATATTTGAAGTGTAGAAATTTCCATTATGTCTAGACGGTATGTATTTATTCACTTTATCGAAACCATGCTCGGTTGAGTATTTTTGGATCTGATGTCGTGTGCTGCTTGCATCAGGTTGGGCACAGTTCCTCTGTTACGCTAAAAGGGAATTGTTCCTCTTTTCAGTAATAAAAACATTACTATATAGGGGAATTTTTTATTTTTTTTCCCTCTATTCTCGTGTTTGCTTTGAGTAAAATATCGTTTTATCAAAATTATTGATATATACATGGGGGTACATTAAATCACAATAATATATCACATTGTCATTATTTCAAATACTGGAAGTTAACGACTAACACTAAGTACATTGTACATAGTTATTTACATGCACTAGGACACCAACATACTGTTACAGTAAAATAAAGCCCCAATGCTGATAATGAGCTCAGAGTCTTCTACGAAACTGTCACAAAAACAACGGACAACTTACTATTATACTGACCAAAGGAATGTTAATAACCTCATAAATTGATGAAAACAGATTTAATGTTTGCCATGGTCAACAATGCTCACCTGAGGGCCAGATCACAATGGTTCTACAGATAAGGAATTTAAAAAGATGTTTCCCCTCTTTATTCACATGAAATTTTTTATCCAAATTGTGGCCCCACCCTTTGTCCCTATCCTACATCATGTCATAACTTAAATCCACTTAACACTGAGAGGAAATAATATCAATATGACTAATAATGCCTTCCCTATATGTTCCAATGTAAAGATTTGATCCCCTATTGTAGCCCTATCCCTTTATGACGAAAAATCTAATCATAATTTTGTCTGCAGCACTAAAGGACTGAAATTTTTGTCAGCGAGGTTGGTTTAATAAAGTTTAAACACATTACATTGTATTTTTCATGCTCTTTTATTAAATAAGCAGATTTCTAGCATTTACTATGAAAATATGATGAAAAGAAGTGCGAACGATAGCATTGTTCTCCCGCCTACCCTCAAGTCAATTTTCAAAAGTTAACACATTTGAATGATTTTTCATATCTATATAGATATTTATATGAATTTTCATAGAACATTACTTCTTTGGGAAAACAAAGAGAGATAATTCTATAATTTTGGTAAAGCTTGTGCTTTTCACTATAGAAATCAACGGAAAACGGAAAATATTTTTAAAACATCTTCCCCCCCCCCCCCCCCCCCCCCGTGAAGCAAAAATTCCTTTTTACGGGTAATATGGACTGTCATTTCACAAATTCATACCAAAGCTTTTTGTGTTTCACGGGGGGGGGAACATATGTACATATGTTTACAGACAAAAAACTACAAAAATGTTTATTTTTTCACCAATTTCAAATGGGTTTACAGCTAAAGCATTGTATTTTATTAATAATATATGTTTAATTTTATATGAGTAAAACATAAGAAAAGATTTAAGGAACATTTAGTCATATCCAAGAATATTTTAAAATGTGGAGATGCTTTAAAGCCCGATTTCAATGAAAAATATCGTCTACCCCCCTTATTTAAAGAGCTGGAATTAGGGGTAATTAACTATTTAACACTGGAATTAAAATTATCAGTCAATTACAATTGAACTGTTCTTTGCACTCAACAAAGATTTTACGGCCAAATTGCCATTAGTATTGAATTAAATGGGTGTAAAACAGTGTTCCAGCTAGGATCTGAAAATGGAGGGGTGCAAGAGAAGGGCACTTTTTCGCAACCTACCATTTGTCACGAGCTTTGTTACATAGGCGTATCTTTTAATATTAATGAATTCCCTCAAATATTAATTTATTTAACCTTATTGATTTTAAGATATATAGAAAAGAATTTTAAAAATCCTCTGAGAATAAATATTACTTTCTTTCTCTTTTTTAATCATTTTCTCTTCTTATTTCCTATTTTCAATAATAGCACTATAATTCTTATTATAAACTAGCTAGTGTCTCTCATTATTCAGTGCAGTACCTGTTGATGTTCATGTGCTGATTGAGTCTGTTTTTGGCAAATGTATAAAATAGATACAGTATTTGTAGGTCATCAGTAACATATTAGTATTAAACTTACAATTTAAAGCTAATATCATTTTTGCTTGTTTTATCATATTGGTCATGTTGGTGGCAGATGATTAATTAAATTAAGATTTTAAACTTCTGCAACGAAATGGAATACAGTTACATATCTGTAAATGTATAAAATACCTTCCAGAGTGTCAAAAATTATAATGAAGGAGAAAATAATTGTTTCTGTTAATTGAATATTTATACTTGTTTCTGTACTATTTAAATTTTAAATTCCTTCTTTTTTTTTCAGAAAAACGTTAACGATTTCAATAGAAGTGAAGGGTGAAGGTCAATGTTAATGCTACTTTCACTTCGTGATTTATTTTTAGAACCTATAATACAAGACCCTTGTTTTATATTAATTAAAACAGATAGCTTGGACATTCTCAAACTATTTCAGCTTTTAACCCCTATTCAGACTGTCAAGTGATCAAAGTAATTACCTAATCACCTGTAATTGAAAGTAAGCACCTGTATAGTACATAGGTACCCTAATGCGAGTTTCATTGCGTAATCGTCCATGGCAGGAGGTGTGAATTGCTGATTGTCCTTAGGTAATTTGCTTTGGAACACATTAATTATTTTAATGAGGGAAAAGGACAGTCAGAATGATACGGGGAACTAACAAGGGACACAGGGGCGCCTGTGGAAGGCAGAGGGGCGCACTGATTTGAGGGCGGGGCGCGGCGCCCCTCCATTTCACCCTAGCTGGAACACTGTAAAATGTAGGCGGGAATCGAGAGTTAGCGTGCGTAGTTCTTCCCTTAAAGTGTACAGTAATGTTTTTTATTACTGAAAAGAGGAACAATTCCCTTTTAGTGTAACAGTTACAGAAGAAGGGAATTGTGCCCAACCTGTGCATGCCTAATGCTAGTCACCAACATAATGGATCCTTGATTAAACTGTTGTCATACTCAGATCCAGTACAATCAGTTGATACTACTGTAGCTTTATAGCTATTTTAATTGAAGTTTTCACAGTTTTGCATTTATTTAAAATAGAAAAAAAAAATTGCAAGTATATGACCACTAATATTTATACTAGGAGTTTTAAAAAAGCAACCAAGAGCAAAGATAGTTTAAGCATTGCAGCTTTTTATGACTTTAAAGTAAAAGATGTATTTCCATTGTTTGAGTATCTGTACAGTCACCATCTTGTGTACGGTGAGGCATGGATAAGTATGATTACTTCACACTGTGCTCATTTATAACCAGTCAAATAACTTTTTAACCAGAACTGGTCTTCATTGTTATTTCATTCAAGAAGTAACTTTGGTCACAAATTAAATGTTGTATAAATTAAGCCCCAAAACTTTTAGAACTTTGATTGCAATATTGCACTGAAGGAGACACGTCTTAAAAAGTTTTTTTTTTTTTCATGAATTGTCTTCAGATCAGTTCAAAGTTGAAAACTATCACTGCATCAAAGTGCAATTTTTTGCACATTATGAAAAAATGCCCTTTTAAGAAATAAGTATGATTTAGTAGCTAAATTAAGCTACTTTGAGTAGCTAAATAAAGCTATATACATAATTCAAGCTATGTAGCTAAGTGTAAATTGTTCTAGACCTGATATTTAAATGCTATGCTCTGTGTTTTAGGGGCAAAAAGAGGGTTGATTACTCTCACTTTGGAATGCTGGATGAAGATGATGGTAAGAATTTGAAGACTGTATTTTACAGATATCATAAAGGAAAACCAGTTGTTCATTCAACTTGTATAAAAGACTTCCCTGATAATGTTATAGTAAATGGCATTATGCATTATGTATTTTTGTCTTTGAAGAAGTATTTCTTATAGATAATATTTAAGTAACTATAGTGAAAGTCATATTGTAATATTACAAATAGTTATTTTACAATATATGTAAGTGTCCAAAGGTAGTGTAAGTTTAAATTTGTTGAAATTGTGGCCCCTGAGGATAGGGTGGGGCTACAATAGGGGATCATATCTTTACACTGGAATATATAGGGAAGGTATTATTAGTCTATTGATATTGTTTCCTCTCAGTGTTATGTGGATTTAAGTTATGACATGATGTTGTAAGGATAGGGACAAAGGGTAGGGCCACAATTTGGATAAAAAATTTCATGTGAATAAATAGGGGAAACATCTTTTTAAAATCTTTATCTGTAGAACCAGTGTGATCTGGCCCTCGGTGAGCTTTGTGGACCGTGTTATAATTTTGTTGTGAACAGTTTACATTAAAATCTGTTTTCATCAATGTATGAGGTTTATAAAATTCCTTTGGTGAATATAATATTTAGTTGTCTGTTTATGTGGCAGTTTCCTAGAAGACTGAGCTCATGTAACAGCATTGGTGTTTTATAATATTTTAACAGTATGCTGGTTTCTTGATGAATTTTAACTACGTACAATAGTGTTAGTAGTTAACTTCCGGTATTGGTATTTGAAAAGAAAATTTTGACAATGTGATATATTATTGTGATTTAATGCACCTCCATCTATAAAACAATATTTTGATAAAAATACTTCAACATGTATTTATTATTCAGATGATTTTGCTGAATTTACTCCCCCTGCATCAAAAAAGATCAAGACATCCTCTTCAAAATCCGAGGGAAAACCCAAAGACAAAAGTTCAAGTAAAAATGAGAAAAACAAGAACAGTAGAACAGAGAGAAAATCCTTGAATCGGTTTGTACATTATTAAATTATTATTTTTTTTTTAATATCCTTGATTTTTAGAATGTTGCTCTGTTTAGTTCCCTATCAAGTATAGATTTTTATTTCCTCATGTCTGTTATTTTTATTTATTTTATTTGCATGTTTCTTTGTATAAACTTTGAGGATGTTCTGATATTTAAAAGAATTCACCAAGAACTGTATATAGATTTATTCTAAATTTGGTTGACCTGTGGCTCTTTTAACATTTTGTTAACATATTTAATCTTTATTTCATAATAATATGCAATACAGACATTGTAAAAAAAAAAACAGGATTTGAAAAGAAAGTTGTAACAACTAACATTCTTAAATCTGTTTCCTAAAGTATACTTGCAGTTATAATACATGTACACTACAGTTAAATTTTATTATCTGGCACTAAATTGGACCAATAAAATTTTTGAGAGGTCAAAGGTTTGAGTTATGAAGGCTAAAAAATGTAAAGAAAAAGAATGTGGTAGAGACTCCCAACTTGCTTTGACATATCCATTGTATTTGAGATATTAGTGACCAAGATATTGAAGTTCAACTGTATATACATTTTCCACTGTTGTATAACAGTATATAAAGTTTTAATTAAAAAAAAATAAGATTGAAATGATTGAGGTATCATAAGTATGATCAGAAGATTTTATACAGTATAAGAAAATGTTGAACAATTTGGCCTTTTATACAAACAACACATAAAATGAGCCATGAAAACAGAGAAACTCAATTAAGATTATCTATTAATACATTTGGGGGGGGGGGGGGCAAATTAATAAGTAAAAAAAAAGTTGACAATCTTAAGTGTTCTTATTTTTTTTATCAGGCCAAAACCAGATGATGAACTTTTTGAAAATGAACTTCAAATGGCACTAGAAATGTCCATGAGTGAATCACAGGAAGTGAAAGAAGAGAGCCCCCTGGTGGACAGTAACAAAGAAAATAAAGCTCAGACAGAGATGGAATCTGTAAAGCATGGAAAGGAAGAAGATTCCTCTAATCTTGTCAGTGTGGAGAATGAAGTGAAGGGAGA
Source organism: Saccostrea echinata (assembly GCF_033153115.1). NCBI lineage: Eukaryota > Metazoa > Mollusca > Bivalvia > Ostreida > Ostreidae > Saccostrea > Saccostrea echinata. Next base: position 4,553,642 of record NW_026889813.1, on the reverse strand, counting down.
TAGCAAACCACATAAACCAGGTCAGATGTAAAGACATACATGTACCCATACAATACCCAATATGCCTTTTTAATATGACATTTCACATGAAATTCCAATGAACTTCATATGATAAGTTCAAGTTGATTTCATTTAAATCTTTTCATGTGAAATTCAGCTGAAGGAATTCTGTTTATAGTCATCTTGAGCTCACATAAAATTTTCAGACGAAATTTGCGTATATCATCTTGATTGTTCTTTGAAATATGATAGCAATTTACTACCTGTATGTCATTCCTCCTAAACTTAAAAGTTATAAGTATCATGTAAGAGGCATAATCACTATACTATATTCACACAGTTCTTGACCATGGACATTGAATATTTATGAAGTGAAGTTTCATTTGTGCCCTCCATGTCAGATCAAGATTGTATTGAGTTTGACAGTGTCAAGGCAGTGTGTTTATCATATAATTGTCTTCTTTTCAAATTATGTGTTTCAAATTTTTATTTTATTGTTTTTTTTCTCTCCAATAGTTGTAGCCAAAACAAGTGATGATGAGATAGAGGTAATAGCCACAGATATTACAGAAAACATTAAACCCAGGAGAGCGCCAGCTCCTAAAAAATCAAAACAGCAGGAAGGTAGGGAAAGGCTGCACATGACATATATGTAGGAAACATTTGATATCTGATATAGAAGTTAATTTTTTTTTATCTGCATGTATTGAATTTGATTTTTTTTGGGGGGGGGGGGGGTTCACAATAGGGATCTGTTTTGTTTTTCAATGGAAACATCATTATACGACGGGCATTTCAAAAGTTCTGGCAACTGGTATATAAAATTTTACCTACGTTACGGATTAAAATGACTCTGATACCACTGTAATGCTTAGGCAAATATGCATTAGTAGTGACGTCATTTTACATTCAAAGTGATGTATAGGTCTGCTAAAATGACGTCATAATTAGGTATACTCTGTATACTGGGCGTAAAAATGACTGATAAGGAGAACAATTCATATCGAGCAATAGCAAGAAGGGTAGTTCAATTTAAAGAGGGTAGAAAATCAATTGAAGATGACCCCCGTTCGGGGCGTCCAGTTTGTGCATATGGCGAAAAAGAAATTGTCGCTGTTCAAAATACGATAGCTGATGATGCTAGATATACAGTTGAGGAAATAGCAGACTTAACTAGCATTAATTTGTCAGCAGTTTTTCGTATTTTAAAGGAAAACTTAAAAGCTTAGGAAAGTCTGTGCTAGATGGGTGCCGCATCTTCTCTCGGAAGAGCAAAAGCGCATCCGGGTAGAAATGGCTTCACAATTACTAACAATTTATGAAGATTGTGACCAAAGGCGAATAAATGAGATTGTAACTGGTGATGAAACATGGATATATTTTTTTGAACTGGAAACTAATCTCAATAATAAAGTTTGGATCGGTGAAAATGATACAAGGCCTCAAATTGCATGCAGAAACCGGTCTGTCCGGAGAGTAATATATGCCTTATTTTTTTATTCTAAAGGCCCTGTTGCTCAAGTTCTGGTTCCAGAACACAGCAGTGTTACTGGTCAATTTTATGGCGGAGAATTTCTTGTCTCAGGTTGTAGAGCACTATAAAACGACCCAACCATCAATCAGTACTAGAGGAATAAAGCTCCTCCATGACAACGCACCTGCCCATAGATCAGGGGTAGTAACCAAATATTTAAAGGAAAATGGTATTGCTGTTTTACCACATCCACCCTACAGTCCTGACCTAGCTCCATGCGATTTTTGGCTGAATGCCGTTATCAAAAAAGCCCTCCGAGGATGGCGATTTGAAAGTCGTCATGCAGTTGGAAGTGCCGTATTCCAGTGTATGAAGCGTATACCGAAAGAGGACTATAGGGCAGCATTTTCCACGTGGATTTCAAGACTGAAAAAGTGTGTCCAGGTCAACGGAGACTATTTTGAGGGATTGATATAATTTAATTTATGATAATGACGCTCATTAATTTACCGCACACCAGTTGCCAGAACTTTTAAAATGCCCCTCATAGTTGAAAATGTAGCTTATTTTATAACACCGAGGTCATTCTTAAATCAAGAGGTCAAACAGCACAAGTCACTGTTTGAAGTTTCCACTCTTGTGGGGAACTTAGTACGTACAAATCTTTTTTATTCACCAGAGATGTAACATATTTGTACTCAAATATCTTATAAGGGATTAAATAGTGTGAATGAGAAAGAATGTGCAAAATTATATGTTATATATAAATGTACAATGAAGTGCATATATATTCCTGAGTTCTATTGAAATAATTATAAAGGAAAAATATTATTTGTAGTCGATATGAATATTTCTTCCAGAGAGTGATTTTGAAGATGATATGGATGATGTTTCCAGTGAAGATGATGATGATGATGATGATGATTATATTGGAGAAGATAGTGATTTTGATGACTGTAAAAAGAAATCAAAGTCTAAAGCAAAGACAAAACAACCAAAAAAGTCAGCAGCACCTGCAAAAGTGAAAGCAGCACCAGTTTCAAAAGTGAAAGTAGCACCAGGAAAGGCTACTAAGCCAAGTGGTAAAAACACACAACTTTTTATACTTGTTTTTTTTTTAGCTTTACTGGTCAGAGACCAGAAGAGCTTATGCGATAGTAAGGTGTCCATCTTCTGTCCGTCTGTCTGTAAACAATTTTTCAAAATGCTACTCCTCCTACAGTTTTGGTCTGATTTCAATATAACTTGGCACACGAGTAGACTACACTAAGATACATAATTTAGTGCATCGATTTTTGATTTCGATGAACGGTGTTGCCATGGTTACTAAAAATTGAAATTTCTGTGAAATTCCTTCAAAACACTACTCCTCCAACAGTTTTCGTTTTATTTCAATATAACTTGGCACAGAAGTAGATTACATTAAGGTGGTATGGGATACCAAACGAAACTTCTCCTACATATTTATGTACCCAAATTAGAAGGATTTGAAATACCCCCACCTTTCAGTATATTAAAGTGTAATTTTAATAATTTTTTTATTATTTTAATGAGAAATACAAAAACGATTTTTTTTCTTGCATAATTCTTTTTTCATAAGCTTAATATTATAGGCAGGCGTTTGCTAATATAAAATGTTTATAAAAACAAAAATGACAAGAAATATGTCTTAGTATTTTTTTAATTTTCAACAAAAAATAAGCGTAAAAAACTGGGAAAACTTTATTTCTTGAAAACAGACGGATAACATTTCATGAAAGTCTACAATAAGAATGTATCTTAATATGTTAGCAAAGTGAAATAAAGAAATTGAAAATATATATATAAATGGAAAATATAAAATGCATTTAAAATTTTTTGAATTAAAAGATCCGAGCGGAAGAGTTATCCTTCTTTATTTTCCAAGGGTTGAAAAAACCTGGGTGCTATTCTAGAAATGATGAGCATTTTTTCCCAACCATAAAAAAATCGCACTTTGTAGTTTTCAACTTTGAGCGGTTTTGAAAACAATGCATGGACAATCGCTTTCCAGGAGGTGTCTTGTTCAGAGCAATTGCATTCATCTGAACGTTTTGGGACTATATACAATAGCTAGCTGATTTGTGACCAAACAGTTACTTCTTGAATTAAATAACAAAAAAGTCCAGCTCTGGTTAACGTGATAATTGATTGGTGATAATTTAGCACAATGTGAAGTTATCGCACTTATCCATGCCTCACCGCACACAAGGTGCTGTACAGCTACTCAAACAATTGAAATACAGCTTTTGCTTAAAAGTGTTCAAAAGCAGCAATGTTGAAACTACCTTTTACAGGGGTTTGCTTTTTTAAATGTCCGTTGTACAATTATAAGTAAATTTATATACTTGCGATTTTTTTGTCTGTTTTTACTTAAAATGCCGACTTGTGAGAACTTGCATTGAAATAGGCTTCAGATTGTTCTTTTCAACGGTGTATCTACAAATTTTGACCCGATAATAAGCACTCATGCAAATCAAAACAATACTTCAAACGGAAATACGTCATAACGTGGAGGTATCCCATACTACCTTAAGGTTCATAATTCTATTTATTGTTGCAAGTTGCAAAGTTTCAAATCCAAGTGCTACTTTTCCTTTGTTGTACGTACAGACCAGTAGAGCTACAGTCTCATCAGACTTCTGGTTTGTTGTTGTTGTTTTTTTTTTTGCACTATACATGTATGAGCATTAAAATATAAAGCCCCTATCTGGCACAGTTCTCAAGATATAAGGTGTGAGAAATGGACACATGGATGCCAGAAAATGAAACTTTATATTTAAAATCTTTGCATTTCCTTTCTTACCTATTGCTAAAATAAAGTGTACTCAATCAATTTTTATTGAATCTCTATAAATTATTTAATTTAAACACTTTCTGAATATTAGTGCCGAAATCGACCGTGAAGACGCCCACTCTGAAGACGTCTAGTACAGCTAAACCTTCAGTTACCAGGCCTAGCCCTGTAAATAGACCACCCCTGACCAGTCCCTCACCAAGATGGAACCCTCCAGGTATAGCTGTCATAACTTTATTCATTTTAATTTTTTTTTTTAGTGTAGAAACAAACATGTTTTTTACAAAGTAAAAGCAAACACATACACCCTCACATACAAATAATTGTGCATGGAAGAATGGAAGAGGGATGAAATTTAAATCTTACCAATACCCTTTACAATCAGAAATTTTCATCTGTATTCGTTTTTATCTATAACATACCAAAGACTGGTGCATAAGCTTTGAAGGAGATGAAACCAAAGTTACAAAGCTAATGGGTTACAATTTTTGGAAACAATTATTTCTTTTTGTGTTTACATGCACTAGGATGAAGTAATTAATCAATTTAAATAATCCTTCTGTATTCTTCTCCTAGGTCCTGCAGGAAACAAGAAAAGTGATGCATCCTCTATATGTTCTCCAACATCAGGCTTAAGACTCGGGCTGTCACGGAATATGAAACTCAAACCACTGCATCCTAATCTTCAAGTTCAACACTGATAAAGTGAATCAGTTTTTCCAGAATTTTCTTACAGAAGATTTAGAACCTGTGAATAATTGAAATGTGCATGATAGATCAACACATATTGGTCCAGTAGATTCTACACACAATTCACACACGTAGTTTTATTTGTGCATGAATTTTTCATCAGAACGCTGTGTAAGGGGATACTTTTGCAATAAGTATTCATCACAATCCTTAAAACACTTGGCTTGATAAGTCTTACCAAATGCCAACCACAAGAATGAAGTTCTACATGTATATCTGATTCACACACATGATTTGACTGGCATGTTTATGTGCAAAGCCTTATTTAAATTAAGTAATTGTTTTTCTCTCCTATGTAACATCTCTGATCAAATTCCTCCAATAATTTATTGGTGCCTCAAAGAAAACAGCAGCTTTTTCTTTACACACTTTTAGTGCAAAACTACAATTCTAAATATACATTTATATGAAAAATTGGTCCCTAAAATACATGTTTTAATGATTTCCTAAACATTGTACTGATACATGTGAACTGTTGTGGTGGAACAAAATTAATTAACACTTCATTATTTTTAATATTCATTTTAATATATATGTACATGTATAAAGTAAAAATAGTATTTGTGAAAATACTGTCAACAAATTTTCCATGTTTACCATCATTGCCATGTTCTGTCTTGTACCACTAATAAAAGGCTGAGAGGAGTTGATATCATGGATCATGTGGTATTTTGACTTGTAATCGAGGATAGCATTTTATTCACAAAGTTGACGTGGTTGTTTTAATTTTTTCTGAGATTTTAAATCTGACATTTTTGTTATAACTTTTTCATCCTGGAAGCAGATATTATCATTAAAACCCATTTCTTACTTGAAATTATGAAGTATATGTACATGTATATGTTTGGTATTATTCAAGCTACTGTTTATTTTACATAGCATTTGACAATATAACAAGAAGAAAACAGCTGTCTTTGGATTGTAATCGAAAAACTTTTCGGGAAAAGAATTTTTAAATATTCAAAATTATTTATTTTCTGAATAAATGATATTCTACAAAAGTCAGTTTTGTATATGACTTATTTTTCCATCTTTTTGGAATGTCTGTAGTATTTCATTCAAAATTTCGTATTGAGATCGAATTTGAATCTCTCTCATCATGTTTTGTAGGGGTTCACCACCATTCATAAATTCTCTGATTTGATTGGTACTGTAATGAATTCTGTGATCAGTTACTCTGTCTTGAGGAATATTGTAAGTCCGAATTTTCTCTGATCTTGATGAGGTTCCTACTTGAATTTTGCGAGACCTTTGACTTTCCATCAATTGTTTGTCAAATTCCACTTGGTAAAGTCTGCAGAAAAAAAGAAATATTTATGACGTGATCTTCAAAGTTGTACAATGAACATGTATACTGAACAGCTAGAACTGTTGGTGAATACAGTCAAACCTCGTTATCTCGAACTCGATGGGACCGAGGAAAAACTCGAGGATTTGAGATATCAGGGGTAAAATACCTAAAGAGTAAGTGGTTGGGACTTCTAAATCACTTCAACCATTCACGGTAGCTCAGTTGGTAGAGCCCTCGCTCCGTGATCGGGAGGTCGTGAGTTCAAATCTCTGGCGCGACCATAAAAAAAATAGGTAGAATTGTTCCTTTGCCATGCGCTCGGCACTTTGAAGTGAAAGTTGCAGGTCCTTCAGATGAGACCTTAAAAACCGAGGCCCCTTGTCACAGCAGGCGTTGGCACGATAAAGATCCCTCACTGCTCAATGGCCCTGAGCGCCGAGTAAAGGTCAAAATTTGAAGCCCTTCACCGGTATATGGTGACGTCTCTATATGAGTGAAAAATTCTCGAATGGGACATTAAACAACATACAATCAATCCATATAAGTCACTTCGACATGTCCATGGTATTTGAGATATCAGTGTTCGAGATACTGAAGAACAACTGTAGATGTAAACAGTATTGCTAAAACTAAGAGATATTGTATATATTACCTTTCTTGTAATAATTTCATACAGATGACTTTATTCTTATGCTGTGACCTTTCAGATTGGCTCTCAGCTTTTATTCCTGGAAAATAGAAATTAAATTAATAGTAAATATTCTAGTTAATAGTTCTATTCTAGTTAATATTCTACCAAGTCATGAGTAGTATCAGAAATTTCACAGATTTTTCATTTTGATTTATAAGTGTATCTTGCTGTGTTTGATCATATAGATGTTTCAATAATTGCAGCTTCTTCAGCAAACTCAAACAAGATTTTGAATGTATTCAAGTGCACTAAGAGTAAAAGAAATCAATAAAAAAATGGATGGTCTTAATTAAGCCATGTGCAATTCACAGTCTTGCATGCTTTTCCAATCTTGGACAGAGTTTTAGGAAATTTTATATCTCTTTAAGATCTGGTTAACAGACAATACTTTTGATAATCCTTCATACTTTCCACTGTTGAATAGAATAAGAAGTGTTCAAAAGATAAAGAGCTGTTGGGGTATATAGCATGATTTACATGTTGGTTTGTGTCATTATGACTGCACTGTCTGTCTGGAGTAGGATTTACATGTTGGTTTGTGTGTCAGTATGACTGCACTGTCTGTCTGGAGTAGGATTTACCTGTTGGTTTGTGTCAGTATGACTGTACTGTCTGTCTGGAGTAGGATTTACATGTTGGTTTTTTGTCAGTCTGACTGTACTGTCTGTCTTGAGCAGGATTTACCTGTTGGTTTGTGGGTCAGTCTGACTGCACTGTCCGTCTTGTTGACATGCTGACCCCCAGCACCACCAGCTCTGAATGTCTCCATTTTGATGTCCTGTGGATCAATGATGATGTTCACCTGTTAAAAGTCGATGCTTTTCAATTAATATTAAAGTACATGTATTGTTATTACATATCAAAAATTTATTTAGTTTTATGTGCTACATGTACAGTTGTATTGACTTACTGCATGAAGATGGGTAGAAATGTACTGTGTAGTTGCAAGAATTGTTCTCAATGACCGCTTTCAATAAATGTAGCCCTCAAAGGCCTGAAGTTTAGGCCATCCATATTTTTAAGTTATACACTGCCATTTTTGGTGACAAGACAATTTATTGAGAATTTAATGTAGATTTTTGTAAAAAAAATATTTCAGGTATGCAATGGTTAGCTTTGGGTGGCACTTCAAAAGTCTCTAAAGACAAGTTTCAAATGAAGTGTGAGAAAAGTTTTGTAAGTGCCAAAGGTTAAAATGATTTTGAAGAACATGTACTACCTCTTCTGGTTGAGGCATAATGGATACTGCTATAGTACTGGTGTGGATTCTTCCACTGGATTCTGTCTTTGGAACTCTTTGTACTCGATGGACACCCCCCTCGTATTTCATTGCTTCATAGATATTCTCCCCTGATAGATGAACAGTTGCTCTTCGCAGACAATCTGAGTTAATTGAACAAAGATGATACATGTAGTGTTTAGTCTAAAATTCTCCATATTATTAAAAAATTACTTTAATATTTGAATTTTTTATTCCAAAAATTACGAGTACATTTACAAAATTTTATTGGAAACATTAGAATACAGGGCTTTTATGTTATTCATACCTTTTTCTTCTGTAGTAAAATCTGTTGCAGTAAAATCCCAAACATTGTTGATAGCCAAATTTCTGTACATGAAATAAACTTCATTAGCAAATAGCATAGATTCCTTGCCTCCCACTGCACAGTGTATCTCCATGACGATATCATTGTAATGGGGACTTGGTGGAAGAAGGAGTTCAACTATCTGCAACAAAAAAACATAGGTAAACAAAGATTACAGAGCTCACCTCAACCAATGTTATTTCTGAGTGAGGCAAAGTCTCACACCAAACAAATGTTCTGGTAGTGTGCATCCAATTCCCTAAATACAACAATTATGCAAGTTTGGTCTGGGTAGGATTTTTATTTACTTGGGAATGAACTTGCATTCTACGTACTTCTTCAACTGTTCATCGCAATCACTCGTGACTTTTAAACGAATTGAATTAGTTTATGATAATATGATACTGTAAACAACTAAACATGAATTAGCAGACAAGAAACAGTGCGAGAGACACCAAAATTCAAATAACTCTTAGATAAGTATGTTAACAGTATCTAGAAGTCTACACTAGAATGATTGAACATTTAATGAAATTCAGTTATACAGAAAATGTAGATCAGATGCATTTGCCATTCCTTGCATATACATCGTATTGCATAATCTCTCTTGACTTTGTGGAAGTGTGTTATTTAAAAAAAAATGATAAACCTGCTCTATTAAATCTGATGCTCTGTTTTGACACTCTGTTTCCTCTTGTTCTGCCAAAGTTCTCATCTCAGACTCCTCAGTACTTAATCCTAGAAAATGTCAACAATCAAATTATATATCTATATATATATATATATATATATATATATATATATATATATATATATATATATATATATATATATATATATATATGAAAGAGATCTCAAAATCTTAAAATTAAATTTAGAATTAATAAAATAATACATGCACAGTGGAAATTCAAAATTCCAATCGACTCACCAGCAAGAAAACTCGTTAATCTCTAACTCTGTAGCAAAATATGCTTTTTGGATTTTATGCTTGATATCTTAATAACTATGCTTTATAGAAATCCCCTACATACTTTTCATAAGAGATTAAAGAGTTTGAACATATGAAAATAATCAAAGAACATAATCAAAGATTACCAAGCTCACCTCGACAAATGTCATCTGTAAGTAAGGCAAATTTCACACCAATTTCTTTAGTGTGCATCCCAAGATCAATATCCATGAAAGTTTGGTTTAATTAGGACTTACAGTTATTTAGGAATGGACTACTCAAAAAATTTAATTTGTTCATTCTTGAGGAAAATGTAACTCAGATCCAGTATCCAAAGCAAGTCAGGTAGTGTTCATCTCTACAGATACATCATCTATGCAAGATTTATCAGAAAAGGCCATGTAGCTGCAGAGCTAATCCAAAAACATTATCCTAGTCATTCATCTGGAAAAATATAGGTCAGATCCAGCATTGGAAGCAAGTCTGGTAGAGTGCATTCCTAAATGCACGCATCATCCGTACAAGGTTGGTCCAGGTAGGGCTTATAGTTACATGGGAGTGGACCTGCTCTAAAAACTTTTACCAGGTCACTCATCTGGAAAATGTAGGTCAGATCCAGCATCCGAAGCAAGACTGGTAGTGTATATCCACAGATGCATCATCCATGCAAGTTTGCTCCAGGTATTGCTTACAGTTACTTGGGAATGGACTAGCTCCTAAAACTTAAAACTGGGATGTTAACGCCAATGCCAGTAGTGTAGCATAAGCTCATCTCGACTTCATTGAGGTGACTTAAAAAGAGGGCTTAGAACCTAGCTGTCTCCATCTTTACAGGTGCATAATTAAGAGTACAAGGTTTTCACCTTTCCTATGATTAAATTATTATACTCCTATCCATTCCCTGCAAACAAAGTTAGGGGGTATATAGAAATCACCTATCTGTAATGTTTGGAATGTTGGAAGCTCATTCTAGAATAAATCCTGAGAATGTGACATGACTTGAATCGAAGTCATTCTCGCAAGTCCAAGGTCACTTATAAAAAGGATATAAGTGATCCAAGGTCATTTGGTCAATTTCAAAGTCACTTTTAGTTAAATAGAGAAACATTGGAATCTCATACTTTGCACAGATTGCTTATGACCTGATGGCGGGTCTTGACCTTGATCAAAGGCAATTCCAACAAATTCAAGGTCACTGGCAGAAAGCGTGTAAAAATTTGTTTAGTTTATTATTCTCTAACGAAGATATTTATGATCTAAGGGTATGCCATGATCTTGACCCAAGGTCATTTGGGCAAGTTCAAAGTCACTGGTAGAAAAAGTGCAAAATTTTGTGTCAGGTCCATAACTTTGTAGTGGAGAAACATTGGAACTATACTTCACACAAATATTAATACCTATGTCCCTAAGGTGTGTCATGATCTTAAAATGATTAAAGAATTTACCAAGTTCAATGTTGCTGGTTGATAGAGTAAAAGGATGATTGCACTTAAAGCAATATGAGCTGCATTTTTGAGAATTTTCTTTTCCTATTAAAATGTGTTATTATGATAAACATGATAAATTTGTATATATTTTAAACCTTTTTGATCAATTAGACAGAAATAAATTATCAAATTGCTTCAGAATAAAGGATTCTGTACAATCAAATAAATAGGGTTATTTTAGAAATCAATATTGTACAGGATGACAATAATGTAATTTTGCTTCAATCAAAGATTATAAATAGTTCTTCCATCGCAAATATGAACAACAGAAGTTTAAAAACGTTCTTTTTTCTGTCATTGAAATAGTTAATTACAATTTTGCAACAAAAATTTCTGACATCAAAGTTGCAGCTCATATTGCTTTAAGGATATTTGAAATTTTCGACAACATAAACTTTCAAAACGAGCATTTTTCTTTTAATTGCAGGAAATGACACCATCCAATCTGCAACATTTTCTTAATTACAATATATAAAAGTAGGGGTCAATACGATTTCTTGAATCTCCATAAGATAATGAGGATGCCCACTTTTTTTGCTGACTTTATACACAGTCAGCGCATGTTTGTTTATTATTCTCCTTTTAACAGTAGTTGACCATTTGCATTACTAAATAAAGTTGTGTCAAAAGGAGATTAACAGACAAACAAGGGCTCATAGTTTAAAAGAGAAAAAAACTTATTCTTCTTACATTTGCCCTCTCTGTTGTAACAAGGGTTGTGACACTGTATCACAGTCTGAAATCATTTGAACATTTAAATTTGGTTCCAAACTGACAAAATTCTAGAATAAATAAACAAAACTGAAATTAGGTGAAGATATAAAAGTAACAGAAGCGACCGAAAAAGACCAAAAATCCAGTGTTATATAAAGTGCAATCATCCTTTATGTACAGTTCATTATATCTCAAAAAAGGATAAATAATGGATGTTAATACTTCAACCAAAAATAAGGGTATGTCAAAACCTTGGCCATTGCCATTCTTGCAAGTTCAAGGTCACTGGCAGAAAAAAGTAGTACATGTACACAACTTCTCCATTGATAATCATTGGAAGTTCAAATTTCACATAATTACATATGTCTAGAAGGTGTGTCCTGATTTCACCCAAGGTCACTTTGAGAAATAATGTACTACCCAATGGGCACTTTGGAAAAAAATACAGCTTGGGGTTATAGTTTCGTGAGGACACTCAAAGTACCTATAAAAAAGTTCATCAAGGACGAGAAAAGTTGTCTTACCCGATGATAAAGACCTAAGCTCCTGAATTTCTTTAAGAATTTTCCTATATTCAGTATAGAGTACCAACAAAGCATTTGTTCTGTCGTTGGAATTTTGTCTGTCATAAGAAGAGCCATTCTCAACATTCTTAACAGATTTTTCAAGTGCCTCCAAGTACTTTTCAAACAATTCCTGTTCATATAACACTTTAGTGTCACTACTGTAAAACCTCTCACTACAGGTAAGATGTCCACATGCATGTCTATTAGGGAAATGTTTAATAACATTCAAATAGTGTCGACTACTAATCTTGACAGCTTTGAGGCTTGAATAATTTCTGCACGCATGTGTCTTTCTGAAACATTTTAAAGATTTAAAACTGTTTTGCCACATACACTTCATTGCAGATTTCTGAATCATTTCTGTTCATAAAGTTTAACGCACTGATCCTTTGAACACAGGCTGACAAGGTTATTAAAAACGTTTGCACCGAAACACTATGGGCGCAGACATATTGGTTAGCCAAAAATTTCTCTTTTTTGTGAAAACCGAAAATAAATATAGTATCAATTATTGCCTTGGATGACTTAAATGTTCCACATAAATTCAATATTTATGCATTTATTAATTTTATTGAATCAGTATCTGAACGTTCATATTATTATTATGTGCAAAAATAATAGAGGGTACTTTCGCTTTGGCAGAAATATCCATAAATCGCATATTTGTATGCTTGCCGAAAGAACGGCAAAATTGAAAGATCATAAAACTAAAATAAAATGTCTAAGACAGGGGAAACAGTGGTCCCTGCTGACGAAAACGACATTCTATTGATAAGACCTTTGTAAGTTCCATTTACAGTATATGATCTTGTTTGAATCTATAGTTTTGTGCAATGATTATTTCTTTGCCATTTCGAATTTCCTCATACATGTACATTTGTCTGTAGCCGGAGAGTAAATGCACTGTTCGGTACCCTATCACCACCACCACCAAAAAAAATAAAAAATAAAAAACTTTTCTTTTTGGCTCATCGATCCCGAATCATAGTCTATAGTTCTGTTTTTGTAATAACTATTAACATGATTAGACTTGATCAGGTCTGGTACAATCACTAGATTTAGCTACGTAGCTTGAATTACCTACATAGCTTTATTTACCTACCTGAAGTAGCTTTACTTAGCTACTAAATCAAACTTATTTTTTAAATTAGCAGTTTTCGCAGAAAGTGCAGAAAATTGCATTTTGATGCAGTGATAATTTTCAACTTGGTACTCATCTGAAAACAATTCATGAAAAAATCATCCTTGGAGATGTGTCTTTTTCTGCACAATTGCAATCAAAGTTCTGGAAGTTTTGGGGCTATAGCCAACAATTAATTTGTGACCTAACAGTTACTTCTTGAGTGAAATAACAAAGAAAACCAGTTTTGGTTAACATGAGCACAATGTGAAGTAACCATACTTATCCACGCCTCATTGCACACAAGGTGGTGTACAGTTACTCAAACAATGGAATACATATTTTCCTTAAAAGTGTTCAAACGCAGCAATGTTAAAACTATCCCTGCTTTAGGTTGCTTTTTAAACAATACCTAGAATAAATATTAGTAGTCATTTTGTCCTTTTAAAATAAAAAGCAAAATTGTAAAAAGTTGCCTTGAAATAGCTAAATAAAGCTACCTGAGGTAGGTAAATAAAGCTATGGTGGGTAATTTTAGCTACGTAGCTAAATGTACTGATTGTACTGGACCTGTTGATCTCAGCGAGATTCGTCGAGACCAAAAATTTTGGACAGACGTCTCTTCGGAATAGGGCTGAAACGCCCCCTCTACGATACGGTACGTATCGCGATACCTGTGTCACAATTCAATTTTTTCAATACGATACATTTTAAAAAAGAAACAAATCATAAGGTTAAAGAAAACGTGTATTCAGATTTCAAAAGGCAAAAGGTGTTGATACAATAAAGAGCACTACTTGTGCTTCTGTAGATTAAAACAGCACTTTGTTCGTGTCAATACAAGAAGTGGCAGCCTGCTCTGAAACTTTCTCCGTCACAATTTTCTCCCTCGTGTGTGCCAAACTATTAAAATGTGGTTGAACCTAGGGCTGTCACGGTTCAAAAATTTTCGGTTCGGTTTCGGGTTTTTTGGGGTCGGTTATTTACATCTATTTTAAACCTCAATTTCATGAATTTAACTTGAAAAATTTTTATTTGTTACATTAAATTTACATTGAAAACAAGTCTTAACCATGCGAACGTCTAGACATCTGTGACTTGACCTACTATTAGCCACAACCTGACCATTCCTGCTCGTTTTGATAATTATCTAATACTTCATGACAAGTGTTTTGTCATGGAATGAAGTAGATTTCAGATGTGATGTTTATTTATCACTGTTTTCGTCATCATTCTTTTGATTTCGACGCCATTTTTTGTATTGAACAGACTCTAATATATAAACCAGACCCGAACCGAAATCCAGAAAAATGGAACCGGAACCGAACTGAACAACTTGGACCGCGGTTCTCGGTTATTTTGGGTACTCGTGACAGCCCTAGTTGAACCCGATCTATTTCAAGGAGTAACCAAACCCAATTATGAAAAAACGTACCGAACCGAAGATCGAGATAGTGAATCCAACATTGAACTGAGCAGTAATATTGAACAATATCGATATTTTGGTGAATCGTTTCAGCCCTTCTTCGGAAGAGATGTTTGTCCAAAATTTTTAGTCTCTACGAATCTTGCTGAGATTAGATTAGACTGTGTTTTCAACTTTTTATGGAGATCTAAGACTACACCATGTAAACAGTGATGTACATTAGCAGTTTACAATATGGTTTATATGTTTGATCAGGGATGATATACTTAAGTGTATACATCTATGGTTTGATTGATTTCCTTTTTCATTTAATTAGGGGTTCAGGACAAGAGGTTGGAAGATCTTGCCACCTGCTTGAATTTAAAGGCAAAAAGATCATGGTAATGTTAGAATTCAAACATCAGAAGTAAATGTTTGTTTCGCATTTTGCACAGAAACAGAAATGTGTTGTTTCTTAACTATCTGCCATTAAATAGAAGCTGTAGTAACCTGATTTCAGTAATTTAATAGAAGTTAGATTTGAAGAAGAAAAAGTTTTCATAGTTTCAGTTGAAATGTTTGTTTCGCATTTTGCACAGATATGTGTTGTTTCTTAACTATCTGCCATTAAATAGAAACTGATTTCAGTAATTTAATAGAAGTTAAAATTGAAGAAGAAAAAGTTTTCATATCTTTAATTTTTCAATTGCTAACGTGATTTTCATAGCTTGACTGTGGTATACACCCAGGACTGAATGGCTTCGCCTCTCTGCCCTTCTTGGATTTGGTAGAAGTTGAAGAAGTTGATCTGCTCCTTATTAGTCAGTAAGTACTGTGCATAGGGACTTGAGACAATCTTTGCAAAATCGGGTATATAGTCTAATACAGTAATGGGGGAGAAGGGACCTAACGAGCTGCCATTAATTCCTCAGTGCCTCGCTTCAAACTCTAAAAACTTCGATTTTTATTTAAAAAACCCATGAGAAAGTTTTGCCAGTCGAAAGGCAGAATGTTGTCCTTTATTGTCATCAGGTCAACCATACTGAATGAAATCCGCACTGAATGACTTAAGTTTAAATGTGCAGACTTTAACAATTGAACACACTCGGTGAATCGTAAACATTAAAAATAACAGAGCTCGTGCCCTGTTTACAAAAACAGTTTACGTTTCACGGGTGTATTCAATTTGTTAAACTCTGTACACAACACTGAGCACGGACTGACGATATTAGTGAGGGGGTTTGCTTTCGCACATTTCTACGCTGAGTTTTCTGGATTATAGATGTAATGTTTTTCATTAATACACAACAAAATCGCTTCTTTTTTTAAATATTAAGGATAAAGATAAAATTTGTGAAAGTGCAAGGATGTGTTAATCAAACGCGTCCAGAAATTCGTAGTTCCAATAATTTCCAGATAAAATAAGTTTTTAATTATATTTTCGTGTGAAATGCTATTGCAATATGTAAGTCGTGATATTATACAGAAAATTTGAGAAAATATTAACTTCAAATCTGTGTCTAAGCACCTTTAACATGTATACTTTGTAGTTGTCATCTTTAATTTATTTGAGTCAATACACAATATGCTTAATCAAAAAGTTTTCAACCATTTTAAATACTGTCATTTGACTGACAGCATGAAATTCCAAAACATGTAATGCTTCGTATAATATGCATGTACATTGAATTTTTAGCTTCCACCTTGACCATTGTGGGGCCTTGCCTTACTTTTTGGAGAAAACACAGTTTAAAGGTCGATGTTTCATGACACATGCCTCCAAAGCTATCTACAGATGGTTGTTATCAGATTATGTGAAAGTTAGGTAGATGATACATCAAATAATTTATAAATTTGGACTTATTGTGCAGATTAAATGGGAGACAACTCTGTCAGTTTTTAGCTCACCTGAGCTGAAAGCTCAAGTGAGCTTTTCTGATCACCCGTTGTCCGTCGTCCGTCCGTCTGTCCGTCCGTCCGTCCGTCCGTCTGTCCGTCCGTCTGTAAACTTTTCACATTTTCAACTTCTTCTCAAGAACCACTGGGCCAATTTTAACCAAACTTGGTACAAAGTATCCTTTGGTGAAGGGGAGTGTAAATTGTTAAAATAAAGGGCCAAGTCCCCTTACAAGGGGAGATAATCAAGAAAAGACAAAAATAGGGTGGGGTCATTAAAAAATCTTCTTCTTAAGAACCACTGGGCCAGAAAAGCTGAAACTTATGTGGAAACATCCTGGGGTAGTGTAGATTTTAAATTGTTAAAATCATGACCCCCGGGGGTAGGGCGGGGCCACAATAGGGAATCCAAGTTTTACATTGAAATACATAAGAAAAATCTTAAAAAATCTTCTTCTCAAGAACCACTGGGCCAGAAAAGCTGAAACTTATATGGAAGCATCCTGAGGTAGTGTAGATTCTAAATTATTCAAATCATGACCCCCGGGGGAAGGGCGGGGCCACAATAGGGAATCCAAGTTTGACATTGAAATATATAGGAAAAATCTTAAAAAATCTTCTTCTCAAGAACCACTGGGCCAGAAAAGCTGAAACTTAAATGGAAGCATCCTGAGGTAGTGTAGAATCTAAATTGTTCAAATCATGACCCCCGGGGGTAGGGCGGGGCCACAATAGGGAATCCAAGTTTGACATTGAAATATATAGGAAAATCTTAAAAAATCTTCTTCTCAAGAACCACTGGGCCAGAAATACTGAAACTTATATGGAAGCATTCTGGGGTAGTTTAGAATCTAAATTGTTCAAATCATGACCCCCGGGGGTAGGGCGGGGCCACAATAGGGAATCCAAGTTTGATATTGAAATATATAGGAAAAATCTTAAAAAATCTTCTTCTCCAGAACCACTGGGCCAGAAATACTGAAACTTATATGGAAGCATCCTGGGGTAGTGTAGAATCTAAATTGTTCAAATCATGACCCCCGGGGGTAGGGCGGGGCCACAGTAGGGAATCCAAGTTTGACATTGAAATATATAGGAAAAATCTTAAAAAATCTTCTTCTCAAGAACCACTGGGCCAGAAAAGTTGAAACTTATATGGAAGCATCCTGAGGTAGTGTAGATTCTAAATTGTTTAAATCATGACCCCCGGGGGTAGGGCGGGGACATAATAGGGAATTCAAGTTTTACATTGACATACAGAAGAAAAATCTTTAAAAATCTTCTTCTCAAGAACCACTGGGCCAGAAAAGCTGAAACTTACAAGGAAGCATCCTGGGGTAGTGTAGATTCTAAATTATTCAAATCTTGACCCCCGGGGGTAGGGCGGGACACAATAGGGAATCCAAGTTTTACATTGAAATATATAAGAAAAATCTTAAAAAATCTTCTTTTCAAGAACCACTGGACCAATAAAGCTGAGACATATTTGGAAGCATCCAGAGGTAGTGTAGATTCTAAATTGTTCAAATTTTGTTCCCCTGGGGTAGGGCGGGGCCACAATAGGTATATTAAAAGGGGGGAAATCTGGTAAAGAACAGCATGGCCAAAGTTACTCAGGTGAGCGATGTGGCCCATGGGCCTCTTGTTCATTTTCATGTTATTTTGTTCTAGTAATATTGCCACTGAAGACATGCTCTATACAGAGAGTGATATAGAAAACAGCATGGACAAAATAGAAACAATTAATTTTCACCAGGTAGTACCTAATGACTTCTACAGATAGCTAACTTTTATTAAATTTCTTGTCATGAGTTAATTACTTAAAGCTTATTATTGAAACAAAAAAAAAAATGAAGTGTTATGACTTTTTTTGCTTTCATTAATTTATTACTTGTACCACTTATTATTATGAAATTGATTTTGAAATTTTTACAGGAAGTAGATGTCAACGGAATCAAATTCTGGTGTTACACAGCAGGCCATGTTTTAGGAGCAGCCATGTTTATGATAGAGATTGCTGGGGTCAGGGTAAGGCATCATTAAGATATCAATTAACTCCATATACATGTTAACCTATTGTGATGAAAAAGAGGGAGATTCAGTCTGTGTTAAGTATGAAAAAAAAGCATTTGTATGCTCCAAGTTCAATCACGTGACATCTTTAAAAGCCAACAAGATTTTATAATGAACTTTCCATATAAAACTAGCAATTTTTTTGTTTCATTTTCAAAAAGATTTTTTGCATGCAGCAGAAGAGCGTTTATTTTACACACCTTTCACCATAGCTAAATGACCCATTTATTAATTTAAGTACTTGTATTTTCTTTTATGTTATACTGGTAATTTTCTTGTCTGCTTTTTCAGGTTTTATACACTGGTGACTTCTCCAGACAGGAGGACAGACATTTAATGGCTGCTGAGATCCCAAAAATTCACCCAGATGTTGTTATTGTTGTAAGTTATATGTTTCTGTTCAATAAATTTTAAGAACTAAATTCAGATTTCATAAGCTTTCCCAACAGAACTTGAAACTTTTCATGGCGCACAATCATTAGATATGACAGATCTTAAAGTGCACAAATTAACGTGTATAAATAAATATTAAAAGCAAGTAATATTTTTCAAATGGCTGATGAGATAAAAAGGATAAAAATTGTAAACATTTATATTCACCAGCAATTTTGCAGTGCTTTTCCATTTCATAATTCTTTTGCATGAGGAGAATGCTTCAGGCAAATGTTGTAAGAAAGTTATCTAAGATAATTCAGCAGGCCTTATGTGCACTTCCAGTTCATGTACTGTAGATAAAAAAATATCTAATTTTTGTGAGATAGTTATTTGGTAAATAGTGAGATAAAATTTTCATCAATTCAGCTAGGTCATTGTTGTACATGTACATGTATTCTTTGATAATACAATTGTTTTTGAGAATAAAATTTTTGAGAAGAGAATGTCTGGCATAATTAAAAAATAAAGTTCTTGAGAATAAAACATTGATTTACAGTACATTTTATCAACACTGAATGGCAGTTTTCTGTAAATTTAGATTTATACTATTTTTACACCTACTAGCATAAAACTTAAAGATGATATTTCGGTACCTAGACAGCATCAAGTTAAATTAAGAAGGGTGAAATTTTCATTTATCAGATTTTCAAGTAGCACATTGACATCCTATTCTATCCTGCATTTCAGGAGTCCACATACGGTACTCATATTCATGAGAAGAGAGAGGACCGAGAAGCCAGATTCACTGGACTGGTCCACGACATCGTTAGTAGGGGTGGCAGGTGTTTGATACCTGTGTTTGCACTTGGAAGAGCCCAGGAGTTACTGCTCATACTAGGTTAGTGTATCATTTTTTGCAGACTTTGAATGAGAGATGGTTTCTGTTTATTGAATATACAAATTACATTTACTGAATAAATATTGTGATGATGCATAATCACAAAAAGATGAAATTCATTTATGTTTTAGTGCTACCTAATCATGTACATGTATGTAAAATTTGAAATATGCAGTTGAACTTCGGTATCTCCAACACAGATATCACGAATACAATGGATATGTCGAAGTGATTGGAAAGTCCCAAGCCCTTTTTCCATAAGTTTTTTATAGCATACTTGATTGTGATAGAATTCGGCCGAGCCGAACTAAGCCGGGTAAACCCCGGTACGCTCTTAGAATCAAGTGAACAGGCTCATGTAAAGTAATAGAAATATTGTATTTCTATCGTAAAATGTTACCTAGCATAGAAAAGGACTACACTTTTTGCAAATATGTTCATTTCACAAGCGTACCTCGATCAAAAGCTTCACGTCTTAAAACAATCAACTTTCAACACTATTATCCCCAAGGACGCCATGTTGAAGCCACCCGAGCCTATCAAATTTTTCCAGCTCATTCGGCTCACCAGGCTTGATGTGTGCGCAATACTGGCTCAGAATCAAGTGTGTTGCCAGTCATCGCCGGTTTACCCAGGTGCGCCGGATGGTCAGAATCAAGTATGCTATTACATGTACTCTCAATATCTTGAACCCATGGATATCTCAAAGTTTTTTTTCTCAGTCCCATTGAGTTGTAGATAACAAAGTTTGACTGTACTTAGTATTGTGAGTTTAGAAATAAATAAGCAAAGTTTTGAACTGAAAGACACTATTTTTTTTTATAAGATGAGTATTGGAGCAACCATCCTGAGTTACATGACATTCCAATCTACTATGCATCATCTCTGGCAAAGAAATGTATGAGTGTATACCAAACTTACATCAATGCCATGAATGAGAAGATCCGAAGACAAATTAACATCAGCAACCCTTTTGTGTTCAAACATATATCAAACTTAAAGGTAATTATCCATGGAAAAACAATATTTTTATATATGTTTATCAAAAAGAATATATATTTTGATCAACAGCTGTGTATTTTTTCATCAATAGTGCTACACGAGTAAATAAAAAAGAATTTAAAATAGATTTATAACAGTTTAACTTTGTTGCATGTACATTGAAAAATCGAATACCTGGAGGTATGTAAGTGTTAGTGGTCTAGATTTTGTTGTGAATACAGGTAACTTTTATATCAAGAACTCTGAAGTTTCAGTTATTGTTTGTTTGTTTTTTTTTAATAAACAGTCTTGCCTTTATATCAAGGTTTGACTCTATATGTTTCTTTAACAACTGAATTATTTTGGTCAGTGATACTTGCGACTGTAATGTTTGTGTAATTTTTAAAAATACAGCATGTTTCAACTGGACTTGTATTTTGATTGTAGAGTATGGAGCACTTTGAAGACATTGGGCCCTCTGTGGTCTTGGCCAGCCCTGGAATGATGCAGAGTGGTCTTTCCAGAGAATTGTTTGAGAGCTGGTGTACAGACAAAAGAAATGGCTGTATCATAGCAGGTTACTGTGTGGAGGGAACCCTAGCCAAGGTAAGTACTGTTGTTATAGATGTAAAGCTGGTATACAGGCAAAAGAAAAGGTTGTATCATAGAATGAAGAGCATTCTAGTGAATGTGGTACAATAATAGTAAAGGTAAAAGTTATATACATTTTTTAAAAAAATGGCAGTGTTAAATAGGGTCACATTTTGTTTTTCACAAACTCTGTGCAAATTTTTATTTCATTTAAAGATTAAATTACATCAGAGATGTTATTAGAGTTGAAATTCTAGCAATACATTTATCTTTACAATCAAAGTAGTAGTCATTGTAAATTTTTAAAACTTTCTTTGTAGCATATTTTGTCAGAACCTGATGAGATTGTAACAATGTCTGGACAGAAGCTACCCCTGAAGTGTTCTGTAGATTACATATCATTTTCTGCTCACACCGATTATAAACAGACCAGTGAATTCCTCCGAGCCCTTAAACCAGCTCATGTGGTATGTAGTTCATTCACAGATTACTGTAAACCAAGCAATATTTGGGACAACTTTAAATCACAATATGTCAGTTTGAAATTAATCTGCGACTATTAATTTTCATGACTGAAGGGACAAAGTACATAAAAAATGTACACAGTAAAATAAATGGTTTCTGGCAAGAAATATTTGCAATTGAAAGAAGAAAAAAAAAATCACGGATATTTTGAAAAAAAAAAGTTGGTTTACAGTATTGTTACTTGTAACCCTGTCAAATTGATGGATTCAAAATGGCCACAGTTGAGGTTTAAACAGCTTGATATTTATGAACATAACATTTTATCAATTTTGAGAATAAGTTGGAAACTTTCTGCATTTTATACATGTACCTATCTTGACAGGTGCTTGTACATGGAGAACAGAATGAAATGTCCCGTCTGAAGGCAGCATTGATTCGGGAGTATGAAGATGACACAGAATATCAAATGAATGTCCACAACCCCAGGAACACAGTGGCTGTGGAACTGCACTTCAGAGGAGAAAAAATGGCAAAGGTACATGAAATGCAAAGTTCTTTATATGCTAAAAAATATCAGATATCCATCTCTGAGTTTGCTCATGTTGACAGATTGACTGCTATACTGTGGAATCATTTAAATTCATGGGGGTCAATGTTCGTGGGCAAGCAAAATTTTATTGGTTCGTGGGGATGTAATTTCGTGGGCAGCTCGTTTATTTGGTTGATCTAATTAATCAGTACATTGACAAAGTAGTTGTTCGTGGGGATGTAAATTCGTGGGTAAGGGTTACCCACGAAATCCACGAACATTGATCCCCCACAAACAATGATGATTCCACAGTACGTGATTTTACCCTAGTTAGATATTGCAGTATTGAAAGTGTGTAAGGATGGAGTGGAAGTAATAACTTTTGCTTGTTTACACTACTTATTTTTGAGTACTTCATCTGCAGATTGTTGGAAGTCTTGCCTCAGAAAAGCCAAAACAGGATCAGAGAATCTCAGGGATACTGGTCAAAAGAAACTTTAATTATCACATAATGGCTCCCACTGATCTCTCAAGTAAGGCTACAGAAGGTTTTGAAATTAAAATTAAAATCATTGGGAAAAAAACCTGATAATTTTATTCAGACTTATAATAGGAATTTAGTTTTGCATTTGACTTGAATAAAAACCATAGTTTTAATTTGGGAGTCATTTTTTAAAACTGTTGTTTCAGAAAATGTTAATCCCATATATTCTGTGATGTATTATGAGTTGGTAACACTTTTTGTGTATTTTCGAGTTATACATCTAATTTTTGTGCATCAATCCTATGATAAGGAATTAAACTTAATAATCGTCTTATATTCAAATTCTCACAAAAGTGATTAACAATATATACACTGGTACATACTGTTCATCACACACTTCAAGTGATTCCTCTATCTTAATGTAATGATGTGTATCTAACAGATTACACTGACCTAGCTATGAGTACTGTAACCCAGAGACTGAGTATCGCGTACACCGGGACTGTGGCGTTACTCAAGTACTACCTTAACCAGCTGTCCTCAGACATTGAACACATGGAGAAGGCAGACAAACCAACACTGAGGATATTTAAGTCTGTCTTCCTCGTCATTGAACCAAAGATGGTCATTATTGAGGTAAAGTAGAATGGAAACTAGACTTTGATATTACTTTTAAAAAATGACTTAGAGAAAAAAAATAAGTTAATGTATGAATTTGTGGAAACCTAATATGAGGACAAATATAAGTTGCAATTTCTTAGTATTAACAAAGAAATTCATATTGTCAGGTATGCTGTAAAGTTAATGCTATTACAAAGTTTGTTTCATTATAGTGGGTAGCCAATCCTGTGACTGATATGTATGCTGATGCTGTAAATTAATGCTGTTACAAGTGTTTGTTTTATTACAGTGGGTAGCCAATCCTGTGATGGATATGTATGCTGATGCTGTAAATTAATGCTGTTACAAATGTTTGTTTTATTACAGTGGGTAGCCAATCCTGTGACAGATATGTATGCTGATGCTGTAAATTAATGCTGTTACAAATGTTTGTTCATTACAGTGGGTAGCCAATCCTGTGACAGATATGTATGCTGATGCTGTGGTGACTGTAGTATTGAGGGCAGAGAGTGACCCCATGCCTCAAAAAAGTAAGTAGAATTTTTGTGCAGACCTTCAGTATACATGTACACATATAGATCTTGTGCAAATTAATACCATATGGTGAAGTTAGAGAGACCATGTCTGTATAAAATGCATTAGAAGTATTCTACCCTTCTTATTGAAACTAAATTCACCATTGAGAAAATTTCTGTATTTTGACATTTCTTTTCACAAAAAATATTTCTGTAGCTCACCAGCAGATTTTGCACTTTCTTTAATATTTATGAATCTAAACTTTTGATAGGTGTACCGCCCCCACTGGTTGTAGACAAGTCCCATGTACAGGAGTGCCTGTTGGAGATGTTAACAGACATGTTTGGCAGTGAGGGAATCAGCAAGATGATCAGAAACAACATGGTGACTGTCACAGTGGACGAGAAGATTGCCACTGTCAATGTTGACTCACTGGTAAGCTGTTGTTATACTTTGGCAATTTCTGCAGATGATATGCATGTAAATGAGGACTTTAGAAAAAAAGAACTGGATTTCACTAGAAATAGACAGATTTAAGTCTTTGTGACTGCACACAGACTGCACACACACTTGAAATGTGATACAGACAGATTTGACTAATATCTTTCTATAATCATTCTCATTTTAGAAAATTGTGCACATTTCAGAGTGTTAACACATTGTGTATGCTTTTCAAAGTTGCACAAAATTTGAGGTAACCATTTTAAGTCACATTCAGAAATTAGCTCCAATGGATAATTGTGCAGACCCCCCCCTTTCTTTGTCTCATTTTACATACATAGAACTGACCCCAACATGAATCTTTATTTTTTGTAAAATTCTATTATTGCTGGTTTATATTTAGGCAATATTCTTTGTTCTGATAAATTACCTAAACAAATTCTTATTTAAGGAGGTGAGGTGTGACGATGAAGAATTGCGTCAAGTATTACAAACTGCTGTTAAAAACCTGTACCAGGCCATAGCTCCCGTCAAACAAACAGGCTGACAGTGACCACATCTTATACAGTGATGGACTCAAACTGACCAGAGAGCAGGCTCTCTATCTAATCTTGGACCATTCAGCAAAGTTCCTGTTTTAGTGACCTTGCTTCCTGTGTGTTTAATTGAAATACAAGAATGTTTTTTGGGGGATACACATTCTGTGTATGGTACAGATATATGACAAATTGATTTCTCTTGTCAGAATGTCTGCAATAAAATTTGCAGAATTTTTATTTTTTCAGATTTTTATTTCCTGAAATTTAGATGATGCTGACAATAAACAATTTACATCTGAAAACATCTTTAATTATTTAAGTGACTTAAAAAACTGTTTTGATTTTAAAAGGGAATTAACATTTTTGTGCAGTTTGTTGGTGGACTGGGAGAGGAGTCTTTTGCATTGGATAAAGTATGGCAAAGTCTTGAATAATAAAATACATTTTAATTTTTAACTTCTGCAAATCACTTTAAAGGCTTTTAAAATTGGGACAATTATTGTAATAGGACAATCTTGTGGAAACCACCAATTAAACTGTCACAAGAAAAATATAACCAATTTTAATATGAAACTCTTTCCATAATTTACAAGCACAGAATTAGATCATAGAACCTAGAATTAGATCACCCAACCTGCCGAGTAGACCAATATATCTTAAATAACCACCTCCCTGTATGCTCTTTCAGGTTAAATGTCTTGGGTAACAAATTTTACAAATTATTTCTACTTTTTGAACTCTGATTGCTAAGCACTTTTTGATTTAAAAATGACAAAACTACACACTCCTGGAAGCTTAGATCATAAATTGAACTGCTAGTGATGTTTATTGCTCCATTGTAAACGGTACAGGAAATTTATTGCATAACAAACGAAGGACTTCAATCCATAAATGGTTAAAAATTTTTACAGTGCCGTGGATTATAGATGGGTAAATATATCAATCATTATATGGAGACTTAATCTGCACCCATTTTTATTTGAAATTGAAGAAACATATTTTCAAAATTAATATCAAAGAGTCTATAATTTAATGATGTCAGTTTTGTCCAAAATCTATATAAATGTTGATTCCGCATTGAATTGTTTATGTATAAAAAGGCACAGCTCCTTTAACTCTTGATTGAGGGTGTAGAATATAATTTTTATGATACTAGTCGTAGGGATACATGTATTATTTTAAGCATCATTTATTATATCATAAAGTTTTTGAAAAAGAATATAATAATGCTTATGGAAATTTTAGTTTCACTTTTTTTTTTCGAAATAGTCCCTTATTTTAAAGGCTTCTTAAAATCAGGAAGATGGAAAAATACAATGGATATCATAAATCTAATGTGTGAAATTGTTTATTGATTATGTTGTCGACCTATAAACTCTAAAATTATGTAATCGGTGTTCAAGTCCATTAACTATGGCAAGTAGATTCTTTCAACATTCTTTACCTAGCTATTGCTTTCTGTTTGATTTTTTTCCTAATATAACTGAGCTTGGTTAGAAAAAATGATGTTTTAAGCCATTTGCAAGCGTTTTTAAAACTGAAATCTGTGATAAGATCAACACTACATAAGATGGAAAATATTTTATTGCAGTTTGCTTGGTTTTGTATGGTGGACAAAGCAATGACACGCAAACACATGTAGCTTGCAACAGATAGAATAGCCTTTTATGGAATGCTATAACTTCCTTATTTGATGGGTCTTCATTATGATTGGGTGGTTTTTCCATTATACGCTGTAGGTATTTCATTATTAAGAGGAGGTTTTACATTGCTTGTACTTATATAATGCAAAACCACTTCATCAAAATGAAATACCAATAGTATATAATAATGAAAAATCACCTCATTATAATGTAGTGCCCACAAGAAACAATGAAAAACCACCTCATCATGATGAAGTAGCTACAGCATATAATGCAAAACCATCTTATCGTATTGAAATACCCGAAGCATATAATGCAAAACCCATCATTATGAAAAACTGTATACGAGGTTATTTTAGCCCCATGTTATTTTCGCCCTTTTAAACTTTCAAACAATTTTGCCCCGTATCAAATTTGCCCAGACACAGATGTGTTAAAGAGATAAGCTTGTTTACTTTGAATTTGCCCAGTTTTAAATTCGTTCACATGCGACGAGAGTGAAAGGGGAGAAAATAAAAAAAAAAACGGGGGTGAAAATTTCCCTGTATACAGTACCCACAGCATATAATGCAAATTTCGTCTACACTGCAACATTCCTAGAGCCTGGGTTATAATCTCGTTATAAAGGGTTAATTATCTCGTTAGTTATCTTGTTATACTGACATATTTTAACGATATAATCATTAGAACTCCACTCTAACACGAGAACCCCTAGCCTAGGGGCCATAAAATTCAGAATATTGGAAGAGGCATCTTTGCACATTTTAACTATGCATTTAGTTATCTGTTTAATACCTAGGAGCAGAGAAAAAGGATATAAATAAATAATGCATTTTTCACTATTCAATTAATAGAATCCCCACCCTACCAACCCCTGACCCTGGGGACACAAATTTCACAATTTCAAAAAAGGCACCCTTGCTCATCATAACATGCACCTAGTTTATCTTTGAAATATAAAGGGAGAGAAGAAGATTTTAAAGAATTTATGCATATTCTTTGCCTTTACTCCAGTACCCCTGCCCTGGGCCATGAATTTCACAATTCTGGTAGAAATCTCAATGCTTATTACAATTACAACAACAATTGTACAAATGATGTTCAGGAGTAAAGAAGATTTTAAAAGATAGCACCAATTTTGATGGTTTAAGCCCCACCCCTCAAGCCCCATGGGGACGGGGACCATTAAATTCACAATTTTTGTACCCCTTCACCCACTGATGCTTCGTGTATTTGCCAAAATTGGTTGAATTTGGTTCAATGGTTCAAGAAAAGTAGATGAATTTATTCAAACGTTTAAGAACAACGCACGTCGCACAATGAAGGACTAAAAGAGATAGCAAAAGGTCACCTGAGTGACCAAGGAGACCTAAAAACGTCGCTTTCGACCCCCCCCCCCCCCTTTGACCCCTAGGTAAAAATTTAAATTAATGAAACCTTCTTGCACATCTACAGGACACCACCAATCATCTTGCAAAAGATGATTGGCAACTGCATAAAATGGAAGAGGAGTTTTGGGAACCAGGTTTTATAGAAAAAAAACCTTTGTTTTTTAACTCCCATTCGGCCCCCAGGATGAAAATGAAAACGCCGAAACCTTATTGCACATCTACAGGACATCACCTATATACAGTGTAACATAATCCAAAAGATAAATTGATTACTGGTTAAATTGTAAGAGGAATAACAGGAAGAAGAAAGTTTGACAGACGGACGGACCGAGATAACAACAATATACCCAAACTTTCTTTCTGAGAGTGCGGATATAAATATTATACATGTCTCTTATCAAACTTTAAGGGTTGGAAAAGTTAAGAGACAATTAGAAATGACAAAACTCCAGAAAGAGAAACATTCTTTATCAATCCATATCACATATAAGATTTGGCAAGACGCTATATAGAGCACACCACACAAGAGACGGTTTGCTGACTTTTGTATGGTGGACAAGGTAATGACCCGCAAACAGCTCGCACTGGGTAGAATAGTTTTCCATTGTAATCATACAGACGTGATCCTTCCGTCAAGAAGTCTGGATTGACATCGACGCACAAATATTCTGTCCCATAATGACTAGCATAATCGGAACCGGAAGTCAATACTCCCGTATACTGAGTGGACCAACCTGTTGGACATGATGTTTTGGCGGGGATCATTGCTACGGAGGAGGCGCGTGAAGCCAAACACAGAGCACAAGGAACATCGTCGTTGATGGCAACGCCTTTGTAGGTGAATTCGTATTCTGCACCAAAGATAGTACCGAATAAATCTCCATTGACATTTTGGTACGAAGTTGGAAAGTCGGAAGGGGTAGGGTCGGGATTGTGTGGCATGCATAACGTATTGATTCCGCTTCCATGATAATGAAATTGTCTTCCTGCTGATATTCCTGAAAATAAGATACACATACTAAAAAAAATTATGTGGTTGATATGAGACTGTTTTAATTCTAGCGTTCTGAAGGACTTAAGAACATTTTCATGTATTTATGCATATTTGGCCATTTTCAATCCTTAAAACTACATATATGAACGATACAAACACAGAAATATCTTACGAGTTCGCCGTCAATCAAAGGAAAAAGTGCTAAATACTTTCCTGGCGCATTTGAGGATGTTTGTTAATTATTTTCTTCAATTTTTGAAGTAAGTTTAACCATTAAATTTGCACGTTAATACAATCAAACCTGTTTCAAGAGGCTACCTAAAGGAAGCTTGAAGAAGAAAAAAGCATCTTACCACTATACACAGTATGAGTACCATTCACAGAGGGACATGTTTTCTTTCCCCATATGACGTATGATTCTCCTGAAATAAGTCATTAAAATTAACCCCACAAGCAATTTTTTATGAGATTTGAAAACGGCAACAAAAAGATACACGTGTTATTGCAGCCCGGAGGACCGGGCTGCTCTATACATATAAGTTTAAGTGTTGGTATATGGGGATTGAGGTGGGAGAAGTTATTCAGAATTAAAGGTTTTCTAAACATTAAAAAGATTGTTAATCAGAATGTTCTTTCCCTTTATAAATTACGAGATACACAATATATTTACTTCCATAAAGTGAATCTGTAAAAATATATATGTTTTTCATATTTAATATATAAAGTTGCTTATCATTTACTATCGAAAAAACGACAGGTCCCTTTTTTTAGAACATCGAATTTACTTATCGCATAAAAACGTAAAAATGTACTTTACACAGTTCGTGTTTTATATTCTTAAAGTGAAAGATATTTATTGAAAATAGGTGATGCATGTGTCTGGTTTCAAATTATATTTTATGCAGCCAACATTTACTTGAGGAATTGATAAAGTTTAAAAGGGTATCGTTTTTGTTCGATTTTCATCCGACTATAAGTTTTCAAAATATTCTCGACTATCGTCTCCATCATTTAGACGCATGCCTTTTTCACACTTATTGAAGCGGTTTCATGATAAAGACTCATTTCCATTGTTTACTTTATTTATTTCCCGGGCGACAATTGATGGTTACATCAATGTTTTCTTGTTTACATTCTGTTAACCCACGATAGAACCCTCAGCAATTTTTGTTATAGAAACAATCTGCATGTTCAGCACCTGTCTGACATAGTGACATAGCTATAAAGTTTCCTGATCAGTTTCCTCACAAATTACTTGATAAAAATAAGTTTCCTTTTTTTTTACTGCAAAGTACAAATGTCTGAGAATAAATAATACATTGCAATGATTCTTTAAAAATTCGTATTAAATTGTACTTTACTTTCTTCAAAATTTTGTAACTTGCAAGCTAAATAACTATGACGAAACATTTGATGAAACCCTAATATATTTACCATCACTTGATGTAGCACGTGACTGTTTGAGTGAGTCGATTTCGGCAGTTTGATCCAGTAGTTGTGACCGTAATGACTGAACTTCATTCGTCAAAGCTTGGAGTTGAGAAAGTATCGCAGTTGGATTGTCCAATAACAGACGCGTCTCTTTTCTCGTCGGATTATCATTGTTTGCGGAAGAATAAATTGTAAACCATAGAATCAGTGATATAAGCGATAAGACCTGCATTGTTTTACAAGGTTATTATAAGTATATATCGTATTTTCTAACAGTTGTAGTTGACCTGTCTTATCTTATTTTGTGACAGGAATTATAACCTCTAGAAATTGTCCAGAATGTGTAAGGTCAACGTGTTGGATATTTATCAAAAGTGACTTCCAAAGACACTATGCCACATTAGTGGAGAAACAAAGTGCAAA